>NW_027509726.1:0-3748 GCF_048541705.1 Temnothorax americanus
TTTGGGGGGGGAAAAGGTTTGGGCCCCAAAGGGGCCAATGTTGGGGCAAAATTTTGGGGGGGGCCCCAAATTTTTGGGGCATTGGGTTGGGCAATGGGGAATTTGGGGGGGGTTCCCCAAAAATGGGGTTGGGGGGGGGCAAAAAATTTTTTGGGCAATGTGGGCAATTTGGGGGGGTTTGGGGGGGGGGGGAATGTGGGGCAATGTTTTTGGGGGCCCGGGGTGTGGGCAATTTGGCCCCCTTGGGGGGGGGCAAAATTTTGGGAAAAGGGGGGAATTTTGGGGGGCAAAATTTTTGGGGGGGGAATTGGGGGGGGGGGCAAAAGTTGTGGGGGGGAAAAATGGGGGAAAAAAAATGGGGGGGGAAAATGGTTGGGGGCCCAAATTGGGGGGGGGCCCCCAAATTGGGGGGGGGGGCCAAAAGTTGGGGGGACCAAATGGGGGGGCCAAATTTTTTGGGGAAATTTTGGGGGGTTGGGGGGGCCCAAAAAATTTTATTTGGGGGCCAATTTTTTGGGGGAAAAATTGGGGGGGGGAAAGTGGGGCCCCTTTTTTGGGGGGAAAAAGGTTGGGGGGAAAATTGGGGGGGCAAATTTTGGGGGGGGGAAAGGGGCAATTTTGGGGGGAATTGGGGGGCCCCAAAAATTTTTGGGGCAAAAAGTGGGGGGGAAAGGGGGGGGGCCCAAAAATTTTGGGGGGGGAAATGGGGGGGGGGGCAATTTGGGGGGCAAAATTTTGGGGGGGGAATTTTTGGGCAAAATTTTTTGGGGGCAAATTTGGGGGGGGGCCAAATTTGTGGGGGGGGGGAATTTGGGGGGGGCAAAAAAGTGGGGGGGCCAAAAGTTGGGGGGGGCAATTTGGGGGGGGCCCAAAAGTGGGGAAAAGTTTGGGGGCCCAAGGGGGCCCAAATTTTGGGGGGGAAAATGGGGGGCCAAATTGGGGGGGGGCAAATTGGGTGGGGGGCAAATTTTTGGGGGGGAAAAAGTGGGGGGGGGGGGGCCCCAATTTTTTGGGGGGAAAATGTGGGGGCCAATGGGGGGGGGGCAATTTGGGGGCCCTTTTTGGGGGGCAATTGGTTTTTGGGCCAAAAAAAGGGGGGGAAAAAAGGGGGGGCCCAAAGGGGGGCAAAAAGTGGGGGGGGGCAAAAGGTTTTGGGGGGAAAAAGGGGGGGCCCAAAAAAGTTTTGGGGCCAAAAGTTGGGGGCAATGGGGGGGGGCAAAAAAATTTTTGGGGGAATGTGGGGGAAAATTTTTTTTGGGGGGGCCCAAAAAAGTGGGGGGCCCAAAAAGGGGGGGGCCCAAAAGGGGGGGGGGCCCAAATTGGGGGGGGGGGGGAAAAGTGGGGGCAAAAAGGGGGGTTTTGGGGGGCCCAAAAATTTTGGGCCCAAATTTGGGGGGGGGAAATTTTTTGGGGGGGAAAATTTTTTAAGGGGGGGCAAATTTGGGTGGGGCCCAAAAAAAGGGGGGGGCAAATGTGGGGGGAAGTGGGGGGCCGGGGGAAATTTTGGGGGGGAAAGGGGGGGGCCCCAAATTTTTGGGGGGGGGAAAATTTTGGGGGGGGGGCAAAAATTTTGGGGCAATTTTTGGGGGGAATTTGGGGGGGGCAATTTTTGGGGGGGAATTTTGGGGGGGGGGAAATTTTTTGGGCCCAAATTTTGGGGCCCCCGTTTTGGGGGGAAATTTTTGGGGGAATTGGGGGGGCAAAAAAAAGGGGGCCCAAATTTTTTGGGGGGGGAAAAAGTTTGGGGCAAGGGGGGGGGCCCAAAGGGGGGCCCCAAATTGGGGGGGGCAAATTTTTGGGGGGGAAAAGTGGGGGCCCAAATTTGGGGGGCCCCAAAAGGGGGGAAGTGGGCCCCAAAAGGGGGTTTCCCGGGGGCCCCAAAGTTTGGGGAAAATTTGGGGGGAAAATTTTTTGGGGGGGCCCAAAATTTTTGGGGAAAAAGGTTTTTGGGGAATGGTTGGGGGGGAATTTTGGGTGTTTGGGGGGGAAAATTTTTGGGGGGGGGGAATGGGGGGGCTGGTGGGGGCAAATGTGGGGGGGGGAATGTTGGGGGAATTTTGGGGGGGCCCAAAAAGGGGGGCAAAATTTTTGGGGGGGAATTTTTGGGGGGGCCCAAAGGGGTGGGGGCAAATGTTTTTGGGGGGCCCAAAATTTGGGGGAATGGGGGGGGGCCCCAAATTTTTGGGGGGCCCAAAAGTTGGGGGGAAAAATTTGGGGGGGGGACCAAAGGGGGGGCCAAAAAGGGGGGGGCCCCAAAGTTTGGGGGGAAAATTTTTGGGGGGGAAGGGGGAATGGGGGGCCCAATTTTGGGGGGGCCCAATGTGGGGCCCAATTGGGGGGCCCAAAAAGGGCAAAGGTTGGGGGGCCCCAAAGGGGGGGGCAAATTTTGGGCCAAAATTTTTGGGGGGGCAAAAGTGGGCAAAATTTTTGGGGGGCAAATTTGGGGGGGGAAATTGTGGGGAAATGGTTGGGGGGGGGTGGGGGGCAATTTTTTGGGGGGGCAATTTTGGGGCAACCCCAATTGGGGGGGGGGGGGAAAAGGGGGGCCAAATTTGGGGCCCAAGGTGGGGGGGGCAAGGGGGGGGAATTTGGGTGGGGCAAATGTGGGGAAATTTTTTTTGGGGGCCAAATTGGGGGGGGGCCCAAAGTTTGGGGGGAAAAAGTGGGGGGGAAAAAAGGGGGCAATTGGGGTTTTGGGGGGGGGGACAAAGGGGGGGGGGCCCAAATTTTGGGTGGGGGCAAAAAATTTTGGGGGGGGGAAGGGGGGCCCAAAATTTTGGGGGGGGAATTTTGGGGGAACCCCCAAAGTTGGGGGGCCAAAAAGTGGGCAAATTGGGGGTTTGGGGGGAAAATTTTTGGGGGGGCAAATTTTTGGGGGGGGAAAATGTGGGCCCCCATTTGTTGGGGGGGGGGAATGGGGGGGGGGCAAAATTTTTTGTGGGGGGACCCCAAAAAAAGGGTTTTTGGGGGAATTGGGGGGGGCCCAAAAGTGGGGGCCCAAAAAAGTTTTGGGGGGCCCAAGGTAAAATTTGGGGGGGAAAGGGGGGGCAAGTTTTGGGGGCCAAAATTGGGGGGGCAATTTTTGGGGGGCCCCCTTTGTGGGGGCAATTTTGGGGGGCAAGGGGGGGGGCAAAAAAAGGGTTTTGGGGGCCCAAAGGGGGGGCCCCAAATTGGGGGCCCAATTTTGGGGCAAAATTTGGGGGGCAAAATTTTTTTGGGGGAATTTGGTGGGGGGCCCAAAATTTGGGGCAAAATTTTTTGGGGGGAATTTTGGGGCCCAAAAAGTGGGCCCCAAAAGGGGGGGGGGCAAAAGTTTTGGGGGCCCAAAAGGTGGGGGGCAATGTGGGGGGGAAAAATTTTGGGGGCCCAAAAATTATTTTGGGCAATGGGTGGGGATTTTGGGGGGGAAAAGTGGCAATGTGGGCAATGGGGGAATTGTGGGCAATTGTGGGGGCAAATGTGGGGCAATGTGGGCAAGTGGGCAATGGGGGCAATGTGGGCAATGTGGGCAATGTGGGGCCCAAGTGGGGCAATTGGGGCAATGTGGGCAATGTGGGGCAAATGTGGGTGGGGTCAATGTGGGGCAATGTGGGCAATGTGGGGCAAATGTGGCAATGTGGGTGGGCAATTTGGGCAAATGTGGGCAATGTGGGGCAATTTTGGGCAATGGGGCAATGTGGGCAATTTTGGGCAATGTGTGGGCAATGTGGGCAAAGTGGGGGGAATGTGGGCAATGGGGGGAATGTGG
>NW_027509727.1:0-3741 GCF_048541705.1 Temnothorax americanus
TTTCTGCAAATTTCATAGTCCCAAAAAGTTTTTTTTTTTTTTTTTTTTTCAAAATCGGCAGTTTCGCCGGGGTTCTGCAAAATTCCTAAGTCCAAAAATATTTTTTTTTTAAATCGGCATTCCGCCGGATTTGCAAATTTCTAAGTCCAAAAATTTTTTTTTCAAAATCGCATTCTCGCCGGATTCTGCAAATTTCTATCCCAAAATTTTTTTTTTTTAATCGCAGTTTCGCCGGATTCTGCAATTTTAAGTCCCAAATTTTTTTTTTAAATCGGCAGTTCGCCGGATTCTGCAATTTCTATCCCAAAGTTTTTTTTTTTTTTTAATCGGCAGTTTGCCGGAGTTCTGCAATTTCTAGTCCCAAAATTTTTTTTTAAATCGGCATTCTGCCGGAGTTCTGCAAATTTCTAAGTCCCAAATATTTTTTTTTTTAATCGGCAGTTCGCCGGAGTTCTGCAAATTTAAGCCCAAAATTTTTTTTTTTCAAATCGGCAGTTTCGCCGAGTCTGCAAATTTCATAATCCAAAATTTTTTTTTTTTTTTTTAATCGGCAGTTCTCGCGAGTTCTGCAAAATTCATAGTCCCAAATTTTTTTTTTTTTAATCGGCATTCTCGCCGGTTCTGCAATTTCATAGTCCCAACAATTTTTTTTTTTCAAAAATCGGCAGTTCTCGCCGGAGTTCTGCAAAATTTCATAAGTCCAAAAAGTAGTTTTTTTTTTTTTAAATCGGCAGTTCTCGCCGGAGTTCTGCAAATTTCATAAGTCCCAAAAAAGTATTTTTTTTTAGTTTCAAATCGGCAGTTTCCGCCGAGTTCTGCAAAATTTCCTAAGCTCCCAAAAAATATTTTTTTTTTTTTCAAAAATCGGCAGTTCTCGCCGGAGTTCTGCAAAATGTTCATAAGTCCAAAAAAGATTTTTTTTTCAAAAATTCGGCAGTTCTCGCCGGAGTTCTGCAAATTTCCTAAGTCCCCAAAAATTTTTTTTTTTTTTTTTCAAATCGGCAGTTCTCGCCGGAGTTCTGCAAAATTTCATAGTCCCAAAACAGTTTTGTTTTTTTTTTTCAAAATCGGCAGTTCTCGCCGAGTTCTGCAAATTTCTAAGTCCAAAATTTTTTTTTTTTTTTTCAAAATCGGCATTTCCGCCGGAGTTCTGCAAATTTCTAGTCCAAAAATATTTTTTTTTTTTTTTCAAATCGGCAGTTTCGCCGGAGTCTGCAAAATTTCTAGTCCCAAAAATATTTTTTTTTTTTTTTCAAATCGCATTTTCGCGATTCTGCAAAATTCCTAGTCCCAAATATTTTTTTTTTCAAAAATCGGAGTTTCGCCGGAATCTGCAAATTCCTAAGTCCCAAATTTTTTTTTTTTCAAAAACGGCATTCTTGCCGAGTTCTGCAATTTCCTAAGTCCCAAAATTTTTTTTTTTCAAAATCGCATTTGCCGAGTTCTGCAAAATTTCTATCCAAAAATTTTTTTTTTTCAAATCGGCATTCTCGCCGGAGTTCTGCAATTTCTAAGTCCAAAATTTTTTTTTTTTTTCAAATGGCAGTTCTCGCCGGAGTTCTGCAATTTCTTCCAAAATTTTTTTTTTTTAATCGCATTCTCGCCGAGTCTGCAAATTCATATCCAAAGTTTTTTTTTTTTTTTCAAAATCGCAGTTCTCGCCGAGTTCTGCAAATTCATAATCCCAAAAGTATTTTTTTTTTTAATCGAGTTCTCGCCGGAGTTCTGCAAATTTCTAGTCCCAAATTTTTTTTTTTTTTTTCAAATCGCGTTCTCGCGGAGTTTCAAATTTCCTAGTCCCAAAATTTTTTTTTTTAAATCGCATTCTGCCGATTCTGCAAATTTCTAGTCCCAAATATTTTTTTTTTTTTCAAATGGATTGCGGTTGAATTCTATCCAAATTTTTTTTTTTTCAAATGGCAGTTTCGCCAGTTTGCAATTTTAAGTCCAAAATTTTTTTTTTTTTTTAATCGCATTCCGCGGAGTTCTGCAATTCTAGTCCAAATTTTTTTTTTTTTTTAAGGTTGCGGATTCGCAATTTTATCCAAATTTTTTTTTTTTTTTTCCCGAGTTCTGCAAAATTTTTCCAAAATTTTTTTTTTTTTTTTAAATCGGCAGTTCCGCCGGAGTTCTGCAAAATTTCATAATCCCAAAAATTTTTTTTTTTTTTCAAATCGCAGTTCTCGCCGGAGTTCTGCAAAATTTCTAATCCCAAAAATATTTTTTTTTTTTCAAAATCGCAGTTCTCGCCGGAGTTCTGCAAAATTTCATAAGTCCCAAAAATTTTTTTTTTTTTTTTCAAAAAAATCGGCAGTTCTTCGTCCGGAGTTCTGCAAAATTCAATAAGTCCATAAAATATATTTTTTTTTTTCAAAAAATCGGCAGTTCGCCGGAGTTCTGCAAAATTTCATAAGTCCAAAAAGTATTTGTTTTTTTCAAAAATCGGCAGTGTCTTCGCCCGGAGTTACTGCAAAATTTCATAAGTCTAAAAAATTTTTTTTTTTTTTAATAATCGGCAGTTTTCGCCGGAGTTCTGCAAAATTTCATAAGTCCCAAAAAGTATTTTTTTTTTTTCCAAAAATCGGCAGTTCTCGCCGAGTTCTGCAAAATTTCATAAGTCCCAAAAAATATTTTTTTTTTTTCAAAATCGGCAGTTCTCGCCGGAGTTCTGCAAAATTTCATAAGTCCCAAAAAGTATTTTTTTTTTTTTTTCAAAAATCGGCAGTTCTCGCCGGAGTTCTGCAAAATTTCCTAAGTCCCAAAAAATATTTTTTTGTTTTTTTTTCAAAAATCGGCAGTTCTCGCCGAAGTTCTGCAAAATTTCATAAGTAACAAAAAATATTTTTTTTTTTTCAAAAATCGGCAGTTTTCGCCGGAGTTCTGCAAAATTTCCTAAGTCCCAAAAAATATATTTTTTTTTTCAAAATTCGGCAGTTCTCGCCGGAGTTCTGCAAATTTCATAAGTCCCAAAAAGTATTTTTTTTTCAAAAATCGGCAGTTCTCGCTGGAGTTCTGCAAAATTTCATAAGTCCCAAAAAGTTTTTTTTTTTTTTCAAAAATCGGCAGTTCTCGCCGGAGTTCTGCAAAATTTCATAATCCCAAAAAATATTTTTTTTTTTTTTTTAAATCGGCAGTTTTCGCCGGAGTTCTGCAAAATTTCATAAGTCCCAAAAAGTATTTTTTTTTTTTTTTTTTCAAAAATCGGCAGTTCTCGCCGGAGTTCTGCAAAATTTCATAAGTCCCAAAAAGTATTTTTTTTTTTAAATCGGCAGTTCTCGCCGGAGTTCTGCAAAATTTCATAAGTCCCAAAAAGTTTTTTTTTTTTTTTTTTAAAAAAAGGGAGTTTTTCCCGGGGGTTTTCCAAAATTTTTTAAACCCCAAAAATATTTTTTTTTTTTTTAAAAACGGGGTTTTTCGCCAAATTTTCTTAAAATTTTTTAAATCCCCAAAAAATTTTTTTTTTTTTAAAATTGCAGTTTGGGCCCGGGGTTCTCAAAATTTCATAAATCCCAAAAAGTATTTTTTTTTTTTTTTTTAAAACGGCAGTTTCCCCCGGGGTTTTTCAAAAATTTTTTTTTAAATCCCCCAAAAAAAAATTTTTTTTTTTTTAAAAAAAGGGAAAAATTTCGCCGGGGTTCTGCAAAAAAATTTTTAAAAACCCCAAAAATAATTTTTTTTTTTTTTTTAAAACGGGAGTTTTTTCCCCGGGGTTTTGCCAAAAATTTTTTTAAATCCCAAAAA
>NW_027509728.1:0-3738 GCF_048541705.1 Temnothorax americanus
ATGAATTCGCCTAGGGGTACGACCGCGAGCGAAGCAACGCCGCGCGGATTGAAATATCGGCCCGTAGACGCCGAGTACACGCGGCGAAGCAACCCCGCGAGAGGATGTATATTAGACCGACACAACGCCCACCACGCACCCAAGCACACGCACGCAAACCGTGATTTGCCCTGCCGAGTAACGACCGCGAGCGAAAGCAACACGCGCGCGGGACTTGGAAATATTCGGCCCGTACGGACGCGGAGTAACGACCGCGACGAAGCAACACGCCGCGAGAGACTGTGTATATTTTGACACGTCACACCACACGCACCACCACACGCACCCACGCTTTAATTTCCGTCATTGCCCTAGCGGGTCGACCGCGAGCGAAAGCAACACGCCGGCGGGACTTGAAATAATCGGCCCGTACGGACGCCGGAGTACGACCGCGAGCGAAAGCACACGCCGCGGATTGAAATCGCCGTGACGGAGGTCACACCGCAGCAAACAACACCCGCCGGACTGATTTGCCCGTACGCCCGGCACCGCACAAGCAACGCAAGTTGTATTTTGTCAAAAACCAAGCGCAGATGATTTTGCACCCACAACACCGCACGAATATTCGGCCTAGCAGGTACGCCGCGACGAACAACCCGCGCGGATTGAATACCCTACGACCCGAGTCACGACCGCGAGGAACCACCCGCGGGATGAAATAATCGCCTACGAGGGTCACGCGAGCGAAGCAACACCGGAGAGATGTTATTTTAGACACGTCACCCACACGCACGCACACACACGCACACGCACGCATATTTGAATTTCCGTGCATTTGCCTAGCGGGTAACGACCGCGAGCGAAAGCACACGCCGCGCGGGACTTGGAAATAATTCGCCCGTACGGACGCCGAGGTAACGACCGCGAGCGAAAGCAACACGCCGCGGAGGACTGTGTATATTTTGAAGTCACACCCACGCACGCCCACACGCCACGCCGCATTTGAATTCGTGCTTGCCCTAGGAGTACGACGCGAGCGAAAGCAACACGCCGCGCGGGACTTGGAAATAATTCGGCCCGTACGGACGCCGAGGTACGACCGCGAGCGAAAGCAACACGCCGCGGGAAAAGGACGGTGTAATTTAGAGAACCACGCACAACCGAAAAATTCACGCACCACACCACACCCACCACACGCACGCATATTTGAATTTCGTCATTTGCCAGCGGAGGTAACGACCGCGAGCGAAAGCAACACGCCGCGCGGGACTTGGAAATAATTCGGCCCCGTACGGACGCCGGAGGTAACGACCGCGAGCGAAAGCAACACGCCGCGAGAGGACTGTGTATATTTTAGACACGTCACACACACACACACACACACACACACACGACGCTCTTTGAATTTCCGTGCATTTGCCCTAGCGGAGGTAACGACCGCGAGCGAAAGCAACACGCCGCGCGGGACTTGGAAATAATTCGGCCCCGTACGGACGCCGGAGGTAACGACCGCGAGCGAAAGCAACACGCCGCGAGAGGACTGTGTATATTTTAGACACGTCACACCACACGCACGCACACACACGCACACGCACGCATATTTGAATTTCCGTGCATTTGCCCTAGCGGAGGTAACGACCGCGAGCGAAAGCAACACGCCGCGCGGGACTTGGAAATAATTCGGCCCCGTCGGACGCCGGAGGTCACGACCGCGAGCGAAAGCAACACGCCGCGGGACTTGAATTCCCGTACACCGACACGCCCACAGCACACGCCGCATGAATTCGTCGGAGGCGACGCAGGAGCACAGCGGACTGGATAATGGCGTGACCCGAGCGGCACAAACACGCCGCGAGAGACTGTGTATTTTTAGACACTCACACCCACACGCACGCACACACACGCACACGCACGCATATTTGAATTTCCGTGCATTGCCCTAGCGGAGGTAACACCGCGAGCGAAGCAACGCCGCCGGGACTTGGAAATAATCGGCCGGAGCGGAAGCCGAGCGAAGAGCGCAACGATTGGTAGCGGGTACGACGAGCGAAAGCACCGCGGGACTGGAATATTCGGCCCCTACGGACGCCGGAGTAACGACCGCGAGCGAAAGCAACACCCGCGAGGGACTGGATATTTAACCTCCACCACACGCCCACCCACACCCACGCAATTGAATTCGCGTGCGCATTTGCCCTAGCGGAGGTAACGACGCGAGCGAAAGCAACACGCCGCGAGGACGTGTATATTTAACCGTCACCCACACGCCGCACACACCCACACCCGCATATATTTTTAGACACGTCACACCACCACGCACGCACACACACCACACGCACGCATATTTGAATTTCGTGCATTTGCCCTAGCGGGGTAACGACCGCGAGCGAAAGCAACACGCCGCGCGGGACTTGAAATAATTCGCCCCGTACGGACGCCGAGGTACGACCGCGAGCGAAGCAACACGCCGCGAGGCGGTATTTTGAATAACCCACCGCCCCACGCACGCCGCTATTGATTTCCTGCATTTGCCCTGCGGAAGCGAAAGCACACGCCGCGCGGGAACTTGGAAATAATTCGGTCGGCCCGTACTGACGCCGGAAGTAACGACCGCTGATGCGAAAGCAACACGAAACGCCGCGAGAGGACTGTGTATATTTATACACGTCACACACGCACAACGGCACGCACACACATGACGCAACACGCACGCATATTTGAATTTTCCGTGGGCATTGCGCCTAGTCGGAAGGTAACGACGCGCGGAGCGAAAGGCAACACGCCGCGCGGGACTTGGAAATAATTCGGCCACGTTAGCGGACGCCGGAGGTGAACGACCGCGAGCGAAAAAGCAGACACCGCGAGGAGGACTTGTATATTTATAGACACGTCACACCCACACGCACGCACACACACGCACAACGCACGCATATTTGAATTTCTGTCAATTGCCCTAGCGGAGGTAACGAACCGCGAGCGAAAGACAACACGGTGCCCGCGCTGACTGAAATAATTCGGCGGCGGCCCCGGACGGACGCCGGAGGTCACGACCGCGAGGCGAAAGCAACACCCGCGCGGGACTTGGAAATAATGCGGCCCCGTAAGGAACGCCGGAGGTCACGACCGCGAGCGAAAGCAACAGGCGCCTCGCGGGACTTGGAAATAATTCGGCCCCGTACGGACGCCGGAGGTACGACCGCGAGCGAAAGCAACACGCCGCGAGAGGACTGTGTATATTTTAGACACGTCACACCCACACGCACGCACAACACCGCACACGCACGCATATTTGAATTTCCGTGCATTTGCCCTAGCGGAGGTAACGACCGCGAGCGAAAGCAACACGACCCGCGCCGGAATTGGGAAATAATTCGGCTCCCGTACGGACGGCCGGAGGTCAACGACCGCGAGGTAAAGCAACACTGACTCCGCGCGGGACTTGGAAATAATATGCGGCCCCGTACTGGACGCCGGAGGGAAACGCCCGCGAGCGAAAGCAACACACCGCGAAACAGGTGTGTGTATATTAGACACGTCACACCCACACGCACGCACACACACGCACACGCACGCATATTTGAATTTCCGTGCATTTGCCCTAGCGGAGGTAACGACCGCGAGCGAAAGCAACACACCGGGCGCGACCTGGTCATAACTCGGGCCCCTACTGACTACGGAGGTAACGACCGCCAGCGAAAAGCAACACGCCGCGACGATGACGGTGTATATTTTAGACACGTCACACCCCCACGCACGCAC
>NW_027509729.1:0-3657 GCF_048541705.1 Temnothorax americanus
CAGCCACACACACGCACAGAATTTGAATTCTCCGTGCTTTCCCTGAGCGGAGGTAACGACCGCGAGCGAACACACGACGCCGGGACTGGAATAATTCGGCCGAGGACCCGGGGTACGACCGCGAGGAAAGCAAACGCCCGGAGGACTGGAAATAATACGCGCACGCCCCCGACGAAATCGCACGGCTGTAACGACCGCGCGAAAGCACACGCCGCGGGACTTGAATAATTCGCCCCGTACGGACCGGAGGTAACGACCGCACGAAACAACGCCGCAGGACTGGTATATTTCGCACGCAACCCACACGCACGCACAAACGCACACGCACCATATTTAATCCTGCATTGCCCACGAGAACGACGGAGAAAGCACACGCCGCGCGACTTGGAAATAATTCGGCCCCGTCGACGCCGGAGGTACGACCGCGAGCGAGCAACACGCCGCGGGGACTTGATATTAACCGTCACACCAGCAGCACACCACGACGCCCTATAATCGGCTGCCAGCGGAGGTACGCCGCGAGCGAAACACCGCGCGCGCTGGAAAATTGCCCTCACCCACACCGCACAACAACCCGCAGATTGTTTTTAACATCCCCACCACCCACGCCAGAACCGCCCAGGGTAAGACCCAGCAAGCAACACCGCGGGACTTGAAAAATTCGGCCCCGAGGACGCCGGAGTACACCGCGCGAAAGCAACCGCCCAGAGACGTGATTTTAACCCCCACACGCCACACGCACCACCATATGATTCCGTCTTGCCCAGCGAGAACCGCGAGAAGCAACACGCCGCCGACTTGGAATAATTCGCCCCGTACGACCGGGCCGGAGAGCCACCCGCGCGATGAAAACGCCAGACCCAACACCACCCGCGCGGGACTTGGAATATTCGGCCCGTACGGACGCCGAGGTACGACCGCGAGCGAAAGCAACACGCCGCGAGAGGACTGTGTTATTTTAGACACGTCACAACCCACACGCACGCACACACACGCACACTCACTCATATTTGAATTTCCGTTCATTTGCCCTAGCGGAGTAACGACCGCGAGCGAAAAGCAACACGCCGCGCGTACTGGAAATAATTCGGCCCCGTACGGACGCCGGAGGTCACGACCGCGACGAAAAGCAAACCCGCGGGACTTGAATAATCGGCCCCTTTACGGATGCCGGAGTAACGACGCGACAAGCACACGCCGCGCGGACTTGGAAATAATTCGGCCCCACGACGCAGGTACGACCGCGACGAGCAACACGCCGCGAGAGGACTGTGTATATTTTAGACACGTCACACTCACACGCACGCACACACACGCACACGCACGCATATTTGAATTTCCGTGCATTTGCCCTAGCGGAGGTAACGACCGCGAGCGAAAGCAACACGCCGCGCGGAACTTGGAAATAATTCGGCCCCGTACGGACGCCGGAGGTAACGACCGCGAGCGAAAGCGCGCGGACTGAATATTCGCCCTACGCCATCGACCGCAGCGAAGACACCCCCGACTTGGAAATAATTCGGCCCCGTACGGACGCCGGAGGTCACGACCGCGAGCGAAAGCAACACGCCGCGCGGGACTTGGAAATAATTCGGCCCCGTACGGACGCCGGAAGTAACGACCGCGAGCGAAAGCAACACGCCGCGAGAGGACTGTGTATATTTTAGACACGTCACAGCCTCACGCACGCACACACACGCACACGCACGCATATTTGAATTTCCGTGCATTTGCCCTAGCGGAGGTAACGACCGCGAGCGAAAGCAGCGCGTCGGGCAGGGAAAGAATTCGGCCCCGTACGGACGCCGGAGGTCACGACCGCGAGCGAAAGCAACACGCCGCGGGACTTGAAATAATTCGGCCCCGTACGGACGCCGGAGGTAACGACCGCGAGCGAAAGCAACACGCCGCGAGAGGACTGTGTATATTTTAGACACGTCACACCCACACGCACGCACACACACGCACACGCACGCATATTTGAATTTCCGTGCATTTGCCCTAGCGGAGGTAACGACCGCGAGCGAAACAACACGCCGCGCGGGACTTGGAAATAATTCGGCCCCGTACGGACGCCGGAGGTACAGACCGCGAGCGAAAGCAACACGCCTCGAGAGGACTGTGTAATTTACGGATTTGATTTCATGCCAAGTCACACACCCGGAGGCAACGACACGCGAGCAAAGCACACGCCGCGCGGGACTTGGAATATTCGGCCCCGTACGGACCCGGAGGTACGACCGCGAGCGAAAGCAACACGCGCGCGGGACTTGGAATAATTCGTGCCCCGTACGGACGCCGGAGGTCACCCGAAGCAACCCGCGAGCGGAAAGACATCACACCCGCCCCACACAGCACGCATATTGTGAATTTCCGTGCTTTGCCCTAGCGGAGGTAACGACCGCGAGCGAAAGCACACACGCCGCGCGGGACTTGGAAATAATTCGGCCCCGTACGGACGCCGAGGTAACGACCGCGAGCGAAAGCACACAGCCGCGAGAGGTCTGTGTATAGTTTAGACACTCACACCCACACGCACGCACACACACGCACACGCACGCATATTTGAATTTCCGTGCATTTGCCCTAGCGGAGGTAACGACCGCGAGCGAAAGCAACACGCCGCGCGGGACTTGGAAATAATTCGGCCCCGTACGGACGCCGGAGTAACGACGCGAGCGAAGCAACACCCGCGAGGACTGTGATATTTAACCGTCCACCCACACGCCGCACACACACGCACACGCACGCTATTTGAATTTCCGGCATTTGCCCTAGCGGATGTAACGACCGCGAGCGAAAGCAACACGCCGCGCGGGACTTGGAAATAATTCGGCCCCGTACGGACGCCGGAGGTAACGACCGCGAGCGAAAGCAACACGCCGCGAGAGGACTGTGTATATTTTAGACACGTCACACCCACACACACACACACACACACACACGCATATTCTTTCCGTCATTTGCCAGCGAGGTACGACCGCTAGCGAAAGCACATCGCCGCGCGGGCTTGGAAATATTCGGCCCGTACGACGCCGAGGTCACGACCGCGAGCGAAAGCAACACGCCGCGCGGGACTTGGAAATAATTCGGCCCCGACGGACGCCGAGGTAACGACCGCGAGCGAAGCACACGCCGCGCGGACTTGGAAATAATTCGGCCCGTACGACGCCGAGTAACGACCGCGAGCGAAAGCAACACGCCGCGAGAGGACTGGTGTATATTTTAGACACGTCACACCCCACACGCACGCACACACACGCACACGCACGCATATTTGAATTTCCGTGCATTTGCCCTAGCGGAGGTAACGACCGCGAGCGAAAGCAACACGCCGCGCGGGACTTGGAAATAATTCGGCCCCGTACGGACGCCGGAGGTCAACCGCAAACAAAACAACACGCCGGGGAACTTTTTAATTTTAATTCCCCCCCCCCCGGCCCCTTTTTTGGACCCGGGGTAAAAGACCCCCGAGCGAAACCCACGCCGCGGGGGACTGGGTATATTTTTTTAAACCCGTCACCACCCACACCACGCACCCCCACGCCCACCACCTATTTTAATTTCCGTGCATTTGCCCAGGTTGGTAACACCGCGACGAAAGCACACCCGCCCCCGGGACTTGGGAAAAAATTCGGGGCCCCCTACGGAAAGCCG
>NW_027509730.1:600000-835000 GCF_048541705.1 Temnothorax americanus
GCATAGAGCCGCACGGTGTTATATAGCGTTCATAATTGATTTGTTAATCGTCTGAGCTTTTAATACTTATATTTATTATGCGTTTCTTAATTCAATTTTATTAGATATTTCTCATAAAGGAAGGGCTAGCGATTTACAATTCAAATTCAAAACAAACGTTTCGGCCCTAAATGTGGCCTTCATCAGTGTGAAAAAATTTACAAAATTGGTCGTTTAATAACAAAGCTTAAATAATAAACCGAAAATTATAAATTATAAATTGTTTAGGGTTGAAACGTTTGTTTTGAATTTGAATTGTATAATTTGAAGCATTAAGAACGAGCTTTGTTCGCTAGCCCTTTTTTTTATGAAATTGTTTATATTATGCGAACTTGATTAACTAATTGTTTATTAGATATGTTTTGACTATAATTTTGTAAGTACGCTGAAGATGGTCTTAGTTGTAACACACAAGACCGATGTAGTTCATTTTAATACAAATACATATAATTATCAACGCTATCGCCATGTTGCGATTTAAGAATATGAAGCAAGCAGTTTATAGACAGATTATATTGCTGTTTCTATTGTCGATTTCGCAAGTGTTAATCGGTCCAGATCGACTCGAAGATAAAAAACAGATAAAAACAAGTCCGAGCACAAAACATAACAAAATATATGATTTATCAATCGTGTGATGTTTTGACGTTTTGAATTGCGAAAACCTCGTCTTGAACTGTCTTTTCGCATAACTTATATGTATTTGCTATCCTCTCGTGCACGCTCGTGTCGGTTTTTTTCAACAATACTTGATTTCTTCTTTTATCGTAAACCTATTTATTCCAATCTTAAAGATATCTTATGTCCCGATTTTGGACATGGTGCTGTCCGGGTATTACCGCATATAATTCCACGTGTTGGCGTCAATTTTGACTTTCTTTTTTACCTCGATTCTCGCTCCTTCGCCTAAATTGATCGAGGGACAAAGTCGCGATAGAATCATGCGATAGAATAGAATAAGATGAGAAGCATATACATTTGAATAAAATTAATTCAATTTCTCGTCGTCGGGGGAATCGAGGATTGTTGGATCGATTGACAGTGCTTAGCACCGATTATCACCGTAGCGAGAGCACGCGACGAGTAGGTATACACTAGACGGCGACGTCGCGTCGTTGCATGCGCCCGCTTCTGGGAGGATCCAAGATCCAAGATCCAATCCATTATCCATTGCAATCCATTGCGTGGTGCGCGAGCCGGACGCCGGACGAGCTCTTAACCCTCGTTCCTCGTTCCTATCCTCGCCGGGCGAATAAGCGTCGAGAGGATGGCCGACATCAAGCAGGACCACAAGGGCGAGGACGTCGACAGCTACGGGATGGGCAACAGCGCCGACCCGAAGAACATGCAGGAGCTGACGCAATACGTGAGTCCGCGTATTTACGCACGGGACGACGATGACGCATTCGGGGACGTTCCGTCGCGACGCGACCCTGACGCTACGTTGACTCCTTTGCAGGTGCAAACGCTGCTGCAGAACATGCAGGACAAGTTTCAAACCATGTCCGACCAGATCATAGGAAGAAATATCCTTTTTCACGCGCATAACCTAAAAGCGTTGCTGTACGTGTGCGGCTGAAGCGGCATTTGAAGAAATCTCTGTGGATACACTTTACTTTGGAGTATCTCGTGAAACTTATAGGGGTCCCCAACTGGTCTGTGTACTCGATCCAACCCCCTCCTTTCCCTCTGCGAAGTTCTATCTGTCAATAAATTTTGACATTTTAGTAAAAAGAATTTTAAAACTAAGTTATTTTGTTTTTATACGATTTTCAAAAGTTAAATTTATTCGGCCCTCTTGACAAAAAAGATTGGGGACCCCTAATGTAAACTGAATGTCTGTATTAGTATGTGTCGGTTTTTTCTGTTAACGTTATTGCTGGAACAGTACATTTCTTTTTCTGAATGCGAGTAATAAACAGTAGCTGCTTTTTGTCTATTTAGTTTTGTATTAGACTATGATTTTATTGGTTTCAATAACTCAGAGAAAACGGTGTCTGTGTGCACTTCTAGCATTTTATTGGTTTGTTTTTATTCAAACAAAGTTATGTCAACAGATTAAATGCATGTGTTATTTATATGTAGATGTCCAATCCTAACTAAGCTATGTTTATTTTTTTAACTGTATGCATGTTATAATTTGCTTAATTTTATTGGGTGTTACACGAGCTAATATATATTTATTTGTAATATTAACGTCGTTACGAGATCCTTAATAAGAAATACTAGATGAAATGGGCAACAGAATAGACGACCTGGAAAAGAATATCGCGGACCTAATGACGCAGGCGGGAGTCGAAGGTGGTGATAAATAAGCTCATCCTTTTCTCAGTGCACTGATCTATAAGTAATGACTTATATAAAATATAGCCATACTTGTCACGGAAAAAAAAAAAGAAATGTATACCGATAGTGAGAACCATCCTTTTGTTACAATACAGAAAATAAACTTACACTTTTTTAGAAACGTATTTTGATATTATTTTAAAGGATTCTCTCGTTACAGATAACCGAGACGCTACAACTACGGATATAACGATTAGGCAACTTCAGTGAAATGCGGTTTACGTTGTTTCTTCGTACTATCTTTATCTTGGAGAAGTTTCCCTTTTCTTATCTTATTCAAAACAATTGCGTATCTATGCGGACGCTTGAACCGATACAAAACAAAAAAAGAGTACAAATAAGCATTCTTCAAGATTAAGCAAATATTTACTTTGTCTGATTCGGTCTGTAAGGTATACGGTATATTATAGACGACATTAAAGACTTCTGACACGTGGGAATTGCTGGGACGGGTTTGAGAATGAAGCGTTTCTTTACTTTGTATCCAGCATGTTTTGACACTCTTTTCTAAAAAGACAGAAAGGCAAGATTAAAAAAGGGCGATTAAAATTACATAGATTTTTGCCTAGTTCTCACTGGCTTCTCTCGAATTGACTCCGATTCCGTTTCCTCTGTGCTGTCTGGATATTCTTCGACTTGAACCGACTCGGAAGAATTTGTGAACGCGGTCCGTATGGAATCCTACAATTTGCCGCGTTAAGATCCAAGAATAGAACTACGGAGCGACGTATATTCTCATTTTGCGCTTACCGCAGATTCGGTTCCTCGATTAGCTAATTTCTGCGACGCCATGGGCGAGGATGCGAATCGAGTGGCTAAGTTCGTTAACGAGTAAGCTTGTCGAAACGAAGTTCTGCCCACCGTGTCTAATCTTGCGACGGAATCGGGAACTCGCATTGTCTCTCGAAATTCCTAGATACCGAAATGATGCTTTATTTGAGATAATGATAAAAAAATATTGCGTCAGCATAATAAAGTTAATATTGAAATGTCAAAAGAGTCTCATTGAATCGTAATAAAACAAATATCAGTTTGAAGCAACGTTTACCCCATTTATCTCTCCTCTCGCGCTTTGATAGTCCTGCACGTCAAAGGATAAACAATGTTGACTACGTATGTTTTATAAATTTCATAATTCTTCTCTTAACTTTAACACAGAGGCAGGATGTAAAAGAAAATTGAAATTAGATCTTCTCACCTCAATATCTTTAATTTCGTCAACAGCTGCGACATCTTGATATGCCTTGGTCAAAAGCTCAAGAGCCTTTGTATGAAAGCTCAATTCGATGGTGACAAAATCTAAAAGTATGGACTTCAAATCGTGCAACTTTCGTCGTTCGAATGAGTCGATCTGTTCCTCGAGTCCTTTCACTACGCGGGATACTTCGATGGACGCTTTTGTCAGCTCCGATTCGGCTTGCGACTAATATTCTTTTTCGGTTAAAGATTTTTGTAATACAAGATGATGAAATACAACGACAAACACTAATTATACACTTCGACGTGATTTTACCAATATTTATATTGATCTTAATTATAATTTAATTAATTTTTGTCTTATTGTTTTACGAAAGGCATAGAATCAGTTAAATTATTGTTAATAAATTGTTATTGATAAATTTAATTGTTACTGAAGAAAAATGAATCTTCAGTCATAAGGATACTATCATTTGACGATTCCTGGGATTTCTTTCTCGAACTTTATCCAGGTGTCTTCGTCTCGTGAGTTCTCTGTCGCGTGCTGCGAAGGTATTTTTTACATCATCGCGGGCATGCTTGCAAATCGTTGCGTATTGCGAGAGAGGTACAATTACTTTGGAATCCAATCTTTGTACTTCCGCATCTCTGTAAAGCAGATTGGTAATTTAAATAATGGAAATGTAAATCGAAATATTGTAATAAGAAAACATACAATGCAACTGAAAAGAAAGGCAAATCATAAGAAGATAGATTTCTAAGAGACTTTTAATAAACTTTCTTTTATCTTTCGCATTTGGCGATGAATAAAAAGCCGTGATTGTTTAACGTAAGATGATAAACGTTTTCCTTTAATTTTAATGTGAATAAAAATGGCAACACGATATATTTTTATTTCTTTAGTTACACATACCAATACCAAAAAATGTAATAATTATTTATAGATAATAAAAAATAAAGTAAAATTGTTCTCTTTTTATATATGCATTACGAAGAAAATATAATTATTTGTGAAACAGAGAGCCGGTTTTACCTATAATCGCCGATGACCGATAACGTTGCGGAAAAATTTGCGAGCCCGGCGCTCAGTGATCGATTTATGATTTCCGAATCCGCATAAGTTTGTATTATCTTAGCCAACTCGTCGCCCTTATCACGCAATCTGAAAAAAAGTTAAGCTAGTGAATAGCGAACGGAACGGGGCACATCGTCGTCAAAACAATAGGGAATAGGAGCTTGTCACTAAGTAAAAATAATCGATATATGGTTTATCACAGTCGTAGCGGAGGAGCACCTGGCAGCTTTTCTGGCGAACGCCGCGAATATCGTGCACAGCTCGGCGAAGTGTTTCTCCACGCCCGTTATGCGATCCTGTACGAACTTCGCTTCCTGCTCGCTAACAAACGAAATATAGTTTTTATTTTAATTTAACGGTTCGTTTACCGATCTGTCAAATAGGTGCGGTGCAAAATTAAAAAGAAACCATATATGTTTGCGGCTTTGCTTAAACTTACTACAAGCTGCTTTGAGAGCGCGCTCGAAGCATCTCTCTCTGAAAATGTTATTTTAAAAAATATTCGACGAACTGTTTTGTATCACAGATTATTCTGCCGCGGTAATATCTCGCGAAGCGAAAAACAATTTCAGTCGTTCTCTTTCCCGCACGCTATCGCTGACAGTTGCCTACTAGCCTGGCAGGTGGTGTATTGCCGCAGGTGAAGCTACGTGCATTTTTCTATACTCCCTTCAGGCTAACTACGTAGAGGGTTGATTACACGAGGGATGATTCAAGTTTGATCCGATCTGTTTTCTGTCCTCTGTTCCCTTTCTGTTCTGCGATTGCGCGCGATACACACATTCATATTTTATATTTTCTCCACAAAGATTTGGAGTTTGGACGTTTCCCTCCTGTTTTGTTTATATTACAACAAAATTAGATTAGACATATCGCTATAAATTTTGTGCATTTGTATGTAATTTTTGTATTAGAGAAATAAAATACTTATAATTAACTTGTAAGTACTTAAAATTTTAACTTATTAATTAAATCATGTCTATTTTATATATCAAGTGTAGGACGTAAACACGGTATTGATTTTACTCGGCTCCGCCGACTTTGTCTTGTAGTATTGCAATAAGATAAGAAATTTGACAGGCAACGCGTCGAGCTATATTTATAAAAATACTTCATTGGTACACGATTACAATTAATATGTAATAAATAACAAATTTGCAACAATATATTTTTAATTCGCAGCTAGCTAGTGTCTTTTATCACAGCAAATGAATGTCCTGCTCCAGCTCCCACAAGAACGGCAATGGAATCAGATGAAATTGGGAGAACCTCTGGCCGCAGAACATTTTCTGTTTTTCCGTTACCGCAATTTCCATGCTCATTCCAACCCCAGCACAACACTACTCCATCATCTGTAAAATTAAATTATCATTATTAAATAGTAAAATACTAAAATGTGCTATGCACGTGTATATTAAAGTATTTTTTAAATATTTACTCGTTTCGTGTGTTTTAAGATATTTTTTAAGTTTAAAGAAATTTGTATCCACCCTTGTTTAACAACAAAGAAAATAAGAATAAAAATTGGTGATGATTAAAAATCAACAAAATAAGAAGCTTCCTTCGCCATGATTAAAAATCAAAAATATGCATTCCCAATTTTATAAAATTGTAATTATATTTGACGCATTTTTTAATTTTTTTATAAATGTATTTTTATACATCTGTTTAGATGTTTATCTGTTCATGTTTAGATGTTCATCTGTTTAGATGAATCTAACGATTTACCGGTTAAAGCAACATTATGCTCTGATCCAACTGAAAGTTGAACGATTTTCGGAATGTGCTCGACACATTGAAGTTTCTCTTCTGTAGAAATTCCATTTTGTGGTTTCGACGAAGAACGGCCCAATTGACCATAATCATTTCTTCCCCACGAAAAAACAGTACCGTCTGAAATTATATATACTACATTTTGATACACATGTAAACAATTCGATTGTACAGCAGCAAAAACGTAAAGTGAATTTACTTACTGCTCAAGATATTTATGTGACTCCAACCTGCATGAATTTGAATTTGTACATCGTGTTGTATGCCGGAGAGTGGAATACATACGGGTTGCAATATTCGTGTTTCAGAAGATGTCTTAGGAAAGAATCCCAACTGTCCATGCTTGTTGTCACCAAAGACATATATATTGTACGTTTGCCTTTTTGTTATGACGACGGTGTGATATTGACCGCAGGCAACAATTTCCACGTTTCCCTGCATTGTCCGTTCTGCAACTATTCACCTGCGTTTTAATTAAGTGGAGACATTTTCTTTTTCTTACTATACAATGTTTCTTCAACAGAATAGCTGTCAACTATTTAAGTTAAAAGTAATGAAATAAATTAATAAATGATGTAAATAAGTACAAAATCAATAAACGTATAAGAGTGATAGATAAATAGTAAAAATATATATAAATACATAAATAATGAAATAATAATTGTTAAAAATATGTTAAAAGATTTTGAAAAGATACTCGAGTAAATTCAATGTCCTTATTAATTCCTTAGAATTCATTAACTCACTTATTTTTACAGGATAAAAATTGTGCAAAATACAACGATTTGTTATATACCTTTGGTGAATGCATTAAGAAGAGGATAAGGCTTCATGGTTTCTGGATTAATTAAACCCAATTGTCCTCTATTATTTGATCCACAAACATAGAGCTCACGATTCTCCGTTACTATGGCGGTGTGTCGCAAACCCATCGAAACGTTCTTTATTTTTTCGCCGATCGAGATTTTGTGGGGACGAGATATCGAGGGAAAGACCGAAGGATCCAAACTCAATTGGCCGTAGCGATTGGAACCCCATACGTATAACTCGCCGTTTCTCGTTAACGCCAGAGAACTATCCCATCCAAGGCAGACGTCAATTACTATTTCGTGTTCGAGAGCACGTATCCTTTGAAACGTTAGAACGTTTCCCTTCTCGATTTCAGTGATTCCAGCTTGTCCTTTGTTGTTCAATCCACAGGAATAAACGCGACCATCCACATCCAAAACCAGTGTGTGTCCAGCACCACCGACAATTTTCCTTATAGCTTCCGGCTTCAGGGAACATCCAGATAAATCAACCTTTTGAGGCAAAACAAATTGCTCGGACAATAAGCCTTGTCCTAATTGACCATGGGAATTTGCACCCTGCAAAATATATTTATTAGACTTTTCGAATTGTTTATAGGTTGCTATAGATTTACATTTCAGTCACATTCAAAGGATTGAAAACGAAAAATACATGTTGATTAAGCAACTTAAAAAAAAAAAAAAAATCACCTTTGCCGTTTATATTCGCTGCATGCTTGCGTGCACGTGTATAACATATGATGGATATTCTTGTTAAACAACAAATGACAAGGTTGAATATTTTATTTATATCTTCTTACCCACGAAACCAGACGATACGTAGGCATTATATCCGAATTATATTCTTTATTAAGTATTTTTTCGTTTTCGATGATTCTCAAAGCAGATTTCTTCGCACCGTTCCACATGTCTACATTTACGTATATACTACATCGTAGATCGTAGGCGCAAAGAGGGCCTTGGCATATGGGCCTTGGGCCTTGGCGATCCGGACTAAATTTGCAGTGATGCCAGATTTCAGCGCAGTAATATCAGATGCTCGATCTCGATGTCGAATGTCGAATGTCGATGCTCGGTCAGCCGCGAGCCCTATTTTCTTAAAGTAAGTACAATGCCTCAGGATTATTTTGGGACCAAAAACACGGAAGCAGCTAATTCTTTGACGATTCTATAACGAATCACAGAGCGCTGCGCGCGCGCGCGCTACATGAGTTAATAAATTAATTTCAACCGGTCTTAGCATAGATCGTAAACGGAGTATGCCGGTATATTAGTCGCACTGAAAAACGTAGATTTAACCGAAGAAGAATTTACTCCTGGCTGTGTGCAGTGTTATGTTAAACGCTGTTATTTTCATGAGCGACGTAATATAGGAAAAACAAGACGAGCAAGATGCAGGAATCCGTGAAGTTCAATCTTAAGGAGGTTAAGTCGGATCTTCTGCACGCGATACACGAATGCTCTCAGCGTGGTTTGCTGCACACCACCAAATGGTACGTGAATTTCTGCTCGCGAATAAACGTAAGTATCGCGGTCTCTTTACGCATACGATTTTAGGATTTTATATTCATGTTTGTTGTAGGTTAGCGGAATTAAATTATTCGTTGAAGAATGTAGACATAGATCCACACGATTTAACAGCGAGCATGAAGGTACCAGTGATCGGCGAAGCGGAGGATATCTATACCTTGGCTAAAACGTACTTCGATCTGAAGGAGTACGACAGAGCGGCGTATTTCACGATGGACTGTATAAGTCCTAAGATCAGATTTCTACATTTGTATTCGCGCTATCTGTCAGGGGAGAAGAAGAAGATAGACGATATGACGGACGTGCCGCCGGATCCTCTGAAGAACGAGACTCTGAAGTATCTTAACGACGATCTAAAGGCGGATCACCGAGCGTCGAAGTTGGATGGCTACGGATTGTATCTTTTCGGCGTGACGCTGAAGAAGCTGCAACTCACTAAAGATGCGATAGATGTCTTAGTGGAATCTATACATAAGGAGCCTATGCATTGGGGTGCGTGGTTAGAGCTGGCTGCATTAATCACGGACAGGGAGAAACTAGAGAGTTTGTGCCTGCCTAATCATTGGATGAAGTATTTCTTCATGGCGCATATGTACTTAGAACTGCAGCTCATAGATGAAGGCCTAGCGTTATACTGCCAACTGCAATCGATGGGCTTTCAGAAGAATGGCTATGTTTTAGCTCAAACTGCAATTGCGGTGCATTATAGAAGAGGCAAGTGAGCAGATTCAGTATTTAGCATGGATAATATACAAGCTTTGCTGAAAAATTTAGAAAATCGATGATCTCTTGATTATACGAATTATTTTAGGATTCGGTTAAATCTATCATTCGTTCATAATTATTAACATATATGTCTACGAATATCATATATCACGGAAATATTTTTCATTTTAGATGTTGATAATGCAATAGAAACTTTCAAAAGAATAATAGATGAAGATCCTTATTGCCTTGATAACATGGATACGTATTCAAATCTACTTTATGTGAAAGAAATGAAAGTTGAACTGGCAGATCTGGCACACAGAGCTACCGAGATAGATAAATATAGATTGGAGACTTGTTGTATAGTTGGTGAGTATTAATTGCATCCCTTTGAAAGACATAAGTATAACAACGTTGCATTTAAGGAGAACATACTTTAAGAGATAAAAAAAGGTATGTCTTTTAGGAAATTATTACAGTTTAAGAGCTGATCATCAAAAGGCAGTGATGTACTTTCATAGAGCGTTAAAGATGAATCCGCAATATTTGTCAGCTTGGACATTGTTAGGTCATGAATTTATGGAAATGAAGAATACCAATGGTGCTATCCACAGTTATAGGCAGGCGATTGGTAAGTTCTTTGAACACTTTCTGCTTGCATCGGTATAACATGTATTTTTAATTTATATTTTTTAACTTGCCAGAGGTGAATAGACGAGACTATAGAGCATGGTACGGCTTGGGTCAGACGTACGAAATTTTGAAAATGCCTTTTTATGGACTCTATTATTATAAACAAGCTCAGTTATTAAGGCCCCACGACAGTAGGATGGTTCTAGCTTTGGGCGAAGCATACGAGAAGCAAGATAAAATTCAGGACGCACTTAAATGCTATTACAAAGCATGCAACGTAGGTGACATAGAAGGAATGGCACTCTTAAAATTAGCGACGTACGTATCCAACATGTAGTGCTGTATGACAAAAATAATACATATGTATAAATTTCTCGTTTTGTCACAGGCTGTATGAGAAATTAGGAGAACACGATCATGCAGCGGCAGCTTATACAGATTTTGTAATGGATGAATCTCGAAGTGTCGACAGAACAGAGCTTAGTCATGCATATAAGTATCTCGCACAGTATCACTTAAAGAAGGAACAATTGGATCAAGCTTATCATTACGCACAAAAATGCCTTCAGTTTGATGAAACAAAGGAGGAAGCAAAAGTGTTGTTAAAAACTATTTCTGAAAAAAGAACTAAAGTAGAAGAAACTTCTATGGTGGTAAGTAAAATCATTTTATAGTAATTATTTGTAATTAAACATTAAAGCAATTCAATTTCGTAATTTTTCTAGGTGGATGATATGAACGAAACGGACCCTGTAATTGAGCAAAGAGCGCGAACGGATGCAACACCTGGAAGTCAACTATCGCCGATGAATCTCTCATTCGCACCTACGCCATAAACAAAATAGATATTTTTTACTTATAGTATACATAATTTTAATATTTGTAATTCTGTATACAAGTATACACGTAAAATATTCAATAATTCTTTTGTATTGTATATTTAGTAAATTATTCTTTTTTCCTAAAGATTGCAATGTTAAAATTTCTCGAGAATTTCATGTTTTAAGTGCATCTAACAATAAGATTAATTATTAAATAGCATATGAACATATATATGATAAAAGCAATTCACAAAATTTCGATTTTTAATCCAAATAAGAAAAGGATCATAAAATAGCATTCAATTCAAATTTAATCCAAATGCCTATTACTACGTTTACGCGAGCGTTACTTCTGTAGTAACTTACGATAATTCCTTCGGGATTTTGTAGTAACTTACGATAATTTACTCCGCGTAAACAAGTGATATATCGTAAGTTACTACAGAAGTAACGCTCGCGTAAACGTAGTACATGTCTATTTATGTTTATTATAAGAATTATTTATGCAGTCAATTCGCATATTAATACTTAATTTATATATTAATATGAAATATCGAAATAAAGTGTCTGACACTTTTTTATATAATGTATAATGCAATAGATTTGTGAATCATTTTCTGTCAATTATTTATTTATACCGTTATTTATGCCGTTAATTACATTGTATCATTGTATCAAAATATCCTTATCTCTTTAATTAAACCTAATGTACATAATTAACTAATTTTTATTGTATAAGTATAAAATGTGCAACTGATTACCAGTTGAAGTATTTAATTTGCATTCGGACATTTCTTCTTCGGCGAGTTATTATTGACCAATACCGTTTCCTGTAAATATATATTATATATTTAATAATATTTATATGTTCTCTCTCTCTCTCTCTCTCTCTCTCTCCTAGTAATTTTTTCATAATTTATTCTTTAGAAATAATGGGATTTCTCTAAATCAATGTCTATATTTACTTCATTATCAGAATTGTTGAGGTTGAGGTAATTTCTTGTTTCTCTGAATCTCTGAATGATTCGTTCATGTGGCGAAGTTGCAACAAGACGTCGTGGATATTGATATTCTTTTCTTGCCGGCGTTAAACCTGAAAAGAAAAGTTAAATGACTTTAGTTCACCTAAAATTAAAAAATCGTAATAAATACAATATTACATAAAAACCCGGAAATTTACCTGTTGGCGTGTCGTGCCGTAAATCTTCAAGGAATTTCCCAATTTTTTCCTGTATTGAATGCAGATCCGTAATTGTCTTGTCATAACAAATAGACGATTTTTCGCTTTCACTTGTAAGCTTATCGTTCAGTTCTTTGGATGTTTGTAGATTTTCCTTTCTTAATTCTTCCGCAAGCTTTTGATGATCACGACTTCCTTGAACTAGTGTATTATAGATATTCTATATAAAAAAGAAGATTAGATATATTATCTGTGTGTACATTTTGCAAAATAATAATTTTAATGCTGCATAAGATAGATTTACTTTGACAGATCCAACAGAAGAAGAATTATCTTCCTTGAACTTTTGTTCCATTTGTTTTATGTTATCTTCGACATGTAATTTTTTCTGCACTAATACATCGCAATGACTTTTTAAGTCAGTTTGAATTTCATCAGTCAAATTACGGCTATGTGTTGCAACCTGCTCTGCTAACGTCCAATTCTGATAACAGAATAAAAGATGCCTATCATTAGTAGGTATATCATATTATCTTGTTTATTACTTCTATTTTTCAAAGCACCCGATAGAAATAGTGCTATTTCATCATACGTTTTTATCTGGGTACTTAAATAATTTAAAAATTAATAGAAAGTTAGATGTTACCTTTTCCATGCTAGATGTAACATCGTTTTTTATTATACCCACGTCGCCTTGAATTCTCTGCTGTAGAGTCTCATTTCTCTCAACAGCCTTGTGGTAGTTATTAAAAATATCATTAGCCGTACTGTCGCAAACCTCATTAACACGATTTAAGGTGGTGCATGCGGTCGAATAATTCTCGGTCACATTTTCATTTAACTTGTTAAATTGTAGCCATAGATCTTCAAATGACTGTATAATAAGAACAATATATAATTTGTGTAAAATTATTAAAAATATTAATCAAACACAATAAACTAAAATGTTATTAACAAAATATCATCAGATAATACCTTTTTAAATCTTTCTTGCTCCTCCATAATTTTACCATCACCTTCACGAATAGCTTGTATATTCTGTTTTATCTCATCTATATTTTTATACAAATTATCACGTTCTTGCAACCTGTAGTTACATAGTTGTTTTATCGATTCATTTGTATATGCCAATACTTTATCAAACTTCTGAGATACCGCATCATTTAAACGATGTAAGTTCTCTACAATTTCCATGTTATTAACTTCTATCAAATCATTAATTTTCGATGTCAGTTTTAGGGACACATCATTTAAAAATTTACGTTCATTCTGAGTCATGTCAGATGAATATGCCATTTCTGTGTCCAGCCACTGGTGATAGTGTTTGTACTAAACAGAGAAATTCGTCATATACGTTTTGTTTATTATATTATAGTTTTTACATAATGCATAAAAATTACTTACTGAATTATTTATGTTCTTTGTAAATTCATCTATTGCTAATTTTTCTTTATTAACAATGGCATTTGACATATGGCCGATTATTGAATCAATATCCTTTTTAAACAGTTCCATTTGTGAGCCTGTAAAGATAATATAATGTACATATTTGTCAGATGCATTTTAATAATTTGTACTTACCGATGCTATCTTTCATAGAGGTACAAAACCCTATGAATTCCCGTGTATAAACTGCAACATTATTTTCCACATCTCGAAACTGTTTTGCAATGTTACTTCGGAACTGATGACTGATATGTTCATTTTCTTGTTCCAATTGTCTGTGGATGTTACATATATTTTAAAATAACTATACTAATGCTATCTGCATTATAAAATATCAACTGTTAAAAATATAATAAATATGATAATAATATGACGTAATTACCTCTTATAAGAAATTTTATCATGAAGCTTATTTACATCAACTGTTGCTGAATCAGCTACATCCAAGAGTTTTTTTGCTTCCGACAAAAGTTGTTTTTCTGTAGATACGTGTTTTTCTACTAAGTAACTTTGTTCTTCTTTCTCACGTTCTGTCATTTGTAAAAGTGCTGTAGTTGATTTCAAAGCATGTGCGGTGGTTTCTAATTGTTTCTTAGTTTCGTGTAGATAATTAGTTTGTTCCATATGCTTTGTTTGTAAATCATTAAATATTTGCTAAACAGAAATTAGAATAACAATATTAATATTAATTATTGTAACAAAAAATACATTGATTATTATCTATTTACCTCCTTAGTCTCCATAGTTTCTTTAAGGACTTTAATGTGAGTTATTTTTTCTTCAATTTCCTTTGTCTGGTTTTCAATTAATGTTTGCATCTCATTATAATTCTCGTGTGCCAAATATACACCATTTCGTTCACGTGCTGCCACCAAGTCTCTTCTAAGTCTCTCAATTTCTTCCGTGTACTCTTTAAGTAGTGCTTTTTTAGACAGTTTTTGATTAATTTCAGGACGATTTGTGATATTTTTGGCACGTTGAGCATAATCTAATGTTGATAAGGTTTCCTCAACATTTATGCTCGCTGGAGACACTGTTGCAATGATTGACGTTTTCGTACGTCCACCTAATGACTCTTGCAAGAGTCTTGTTAATTTTGATTCCCTGGTCAATGTAAAACACACGAAAAAAAAAAAATAGATTGGATTAATTTTATTATAAATAGATAATTATCAAATTTTAATGTTGATATTTTAATCTCTTATATATATTTGTATCTATAAAATTATATCAGTATGTAAAATTTGTATTACCGATATGGAATGTGAGGTGCTCTCTCAACAAGCGATGTTATAACTCGACCAAGAGTCAATAATGATTGATTAATATTTCCTGCTTCTCGTGCTCTCCTATCAACCGCACCAGATCTTCCAACATTTTCACTCCCAGCTAAATCTACCAAGTTTAATTTTCCAGTTTTTAAAAGTTCTTCTCCATCCACATTATTTTCTTTTATATGAATAGTGATGGAAAATACTGTATGGGAACGGCTGAAAGTATATAGTTAAAAAATATATAAATAATATATATAAAATTTAGTGTTTTAAAAAATAAATAACACATTATGTATCTAATTTAAGATGACAACCTCGAGTGAGCATTCATTAAAGTTGCAGCCGTTTGTCTTTTCTCTGATCCCTTTTCTAGGATCTTGTAAACTTCATTTTTATTATGTACAGTTACTTCCTCTAATCCATGAATGATCACTGAACCTTTCCTTGTAGCATCCTCATAAAGCCTAAAATAATCATTATACTAATATAATCTATTTTTCATATTTCTTAGCAAAAATGCGGTAATATTACCTTATTTTAGATGCATCATCACTAGGCGATAGCAAGTCAAACAGTTCTTCGTTATATAACTCGAGAAAGCTAACTCGTACTGTATATTCTTGTGCTTCCAACAAACGTAATTCATCAAACAAATGACTTAATGCACGAGGTATAATTCCAGCTGTAGTATCCTATATGTATAAAAACAAATCTAATTTGTACAAGCTTAATTGATACTATTATATTTGTAAATTATAGCAAAATACTAAAGTTGACTATTTTGATATTTGATACAAATAGCAAAACAATCTAGTCAAGTCAAATTTATATATAGTAAAATTATAAATTTATTTTTTTGATACAAATTACTCCATTTTATTACAATTTCAAGCATTGTCTTGATTCAATAAGCAGAAAGTTCTGGTTTTCCTTATATTAATAAATATAAAAAAATATGATGTTAAGGCTGTATATATATATATATTGAAATTGTATACGTCTATCACATTTAATGCAATAATTAACATCATTATACATAACAACTCACACTTTGCCAGTGCAATGTTGGATCATTGCTAACACCTTCCATAGTAAATGTCTTTCCAGTACTAGTTTGGCCATAAGCAAAAACTGTACAATTATATCCTGCCAATACTTCCTCGAGCAATGGGCTAACAACTGCATTATACACATCTATCTACAAATTACAACCAATTTTTAAGCATTCCTTGAAACATTCAAGATATAAAATTTCATTTTTTATACAAAATATAGAAATGTTATATCTCTACCTGTTTCGAAGAAGGTCCAAATACTTTGTCAAATGTGAATTTCTTTGAATGATTGCCTTGTGATCTTTCGTGGACCACCACTTCTTTGTTAGATGGCAATTCCAATACCGAGATAGATTTTCCGACTTTCTCGCTTTGATTTATTGGTCTATTAAAGAAAAGGAAATCACTTCATAAGGATAATAGGCCTATATCAACATATAAAGGCAAATAAAAAATAACAAAAATGTATGTACGTATTAGTTGTTTAATTTTTATTTAATAAAAAAATTATGATTGTCAAACAAGAGACAAAAGTACTCTTTCGAAATCTTTCAGGGCAGAGTTTAATGCGCCTCTCGTTATGCACTAAGTTTTAGCTTCCTCAACAATAATACGTCACAGCATCACAAATAATGTGTCACCTACCTGACGCGCACGAAAACTTGTATATGCTGATTCTTATCCTTCTTCGTATTGCGAGTATCATTCATCTTGGATAATTTCTTGCGTAATTATCTCTCGCTACGGCAACACGGCTAGTACGATTTCACGTCCGTCAACGACAACACGTTTTATTTCGCGTTTATTTACTGTTTGTAAACGCCAGACGCGAGAAGTCAGCCACAGTATCCGTTGAAGAATTTAAATTGAGATGCTTCACGCGATCGCCGCTAGGTGATGGCGTGGTGGAAATCGTATTTTTTCAATGGCTGCCAACCACAGGGAATCTCTCGGATCTATATATTTTTTCCCCTAGGGCTCGATTCTTGAATTTGCGAGAGAACTAGAAATCGGTCCGAGTTTCGGTTTAACTGGTTTAAGCCAATGAAACTGCTGCTTTTCTGTAAGAGCTGCAAGTTGATTGGCTTAAACCGAATCTCGGACCGATTTCTAGTATCGTGTACACAAGGCTTTACAAAAACGTAGCAATTTGATTGGTAAGTGGTTAGGTAAAAAATGATAAAATTCCAGATTTTCTTTAAACTTGCAGTAAAATTATATTTACGTATGTAGTGTTAAATTTGGGTAAGATTTACCGTAGTTTCCGAGATATGATCGCTTTATTTAAGCCCGGTGTCCACGATGCAAGAACTGTGTCCAAGTTTCGGTTTAAGCCAATCAACTTGCAGCTCTTACAGAAAAGCAGCAGTTTCATTGGCTTAAACCAAACTTGGACCAAGTTCTTGCATCGTGGACACCGGGCTTTATGCTAGGTCTACAATGCGAGTCGTAAAGTTGTGAGTCGTAAGAATTGACTAATCACAATCGAATTTGAGGAGAATAATCGACTGTGATTGGTCAATTCTTACGGCTCACGACTTACTAACGAATGACGTTAGAGAACGTGACGGAATTAATACGTCATTTAACATCATCTGCTACTAATCACTAATCAGACAAACTTGCATAGCGCATAAACATAAGCATAAGAGAATTGATTGGTCCATATGCATGTGCATAAGGAAATAGACCAATCCTTTCTTTATGCATATATGGTTATGCACCTATGCAAGTTTGTTTGGATAGACCTTTAATTAACATTGCGTTTATGGCCGCTGCATGAAGTAGAAAAACTAATATACTTGGACATGTACTTATATTTGTCAATATAGCAAAAAATCTAAAATAAGGATTAAAACAAAAAATTGAGCAAAAGTAATTAAATTTAAAAAAAAGTGCATGTTTAAATTTCAACGACACTGATCGTACGATATCAGAGTATGATAAATCAAAAAAAATTTTTATTAGATTAGCTCAGTTAGTTTCTTCGCGGTCATGTGCCAACGTCAAAATACTATTTCAATTTTTTGTAACATTTTTTTATTTTATTGGTTTTTAACATTCTAAAGAGAAGCAATAGTGTTTAAAAATCTGTTCTTGAATTTATATATAAAAGGATTTATCGTCTATTGAACTTTATTGATCAAGCCTAATTTTGACTAGTATAGTTGGGAAAGAACCACCGCCATGCGATAATCGGCAAAGCTGCTGTAAAGAGATTTAAATATTGACAAAACAAAAATTGTTTAGACTTTTTTAAACTTTTAACATGTTACTTTATGATTTTGCGTTTATCTTTTATTATCGACATATAGCACTTAAGATAGCAACTATGGTTGGTCCGCCGTTTTTATTTAATTCGCGCCAGTTTTTAGACATTTCTATTTTTGTCAAACAGTAAACTAGCATTAAAAAATTTTTTTATCAAAATAATTTACATTTTCATGTAAAAAAGAATCAACAGAAAAGAGAACAAATTATTTTCATATAAATATGGTCAAAAAATTCCATATAAATAATAAATAATTTTCATATATATATATATCATGATTTTATTACAATAAAGTACATTATCATTTCCTACCCATTGGGCTCAACGTTACAAATTTGTCGTTTTGTTGATGAATTATTGCAGTAAACTGTCGTGCATTCAACCATTGTTATTTGTTCGTCAGAAACAAATTTTATAAAACTTGATAATTTTCGACACGTTACAAGTTACAGCGTCACTGTAGAATGAGATAGCATATATTTCTCTCTCATAGGATTTTGAAGAAAAATAGGCTCTTGTTATGACTTAACTTACGGTTTAACTTACAAGTATCTTTTTCTAATTCTTAAAACTAGAAAAAATCCACATTAGTAGAAATGGATATAAAACTTATGCAGACGGTGTAAAAATATATAATTTATATTATATTTCATTATGTTTTTTACTATGTTTAATGAAAAATAATTCTTAATCCATATTGAATATTCATACCTTCGTTCGTGATTCACAAATCTTTACAAATTAAATTGCATTGAGCTCTTTTTATCTTAGACAGCCTTCTGTATAAGTACGTGATGAAATTTTTTAAATATAAAAATACTAATTAATATTTACGTAATATAAAGTTACCTTATATAAATATCAAATCTAAGAAATGAAATATGTTTATTAAATTATGACATCTTAAAAAAGTGGTTTTTGTAATATCTCAGTTCATTAATGCTTTCTTTTATATCATCCAGAGCCCTATGGTTTAGTTTCTTTTTCGGCGCTGAATTATATACATTTGGATTCCACCTTCTAAAAATTATGAAGATTTACTCACACATTATCATATTGTTTTATCAAAATTACCTTAAATATTAATTGCATAATAGAGTCTTATTATTATTAATTGTTTACATTGCGTCAGCATCTCTATTTGTTCATATAAAAATATAAGAAATCGGTTATTACCTAGCAATTTCCTTGATTGTACTAACATCGATAATCCTGTAGTGCAAGTAATTGTTAACTAATGGCATATATTTGTACAGAAATAAACGATCCATATACACTGAATTTCCAGCTAATGGACATGAACCTTGGGGAATGTGTTTTTTTAAAAGGTCGAGTACTGTCTTCTCAGCTTCTTCCAATGATACTGTACTTGAGCGAGAGTTCTCAATTAATCCTGTCTGAAATATATATTAGTAATTAAGTTACAAAACTCAAAATATACCAATTTGCAAAGGCTAAAAAGTTCAAGAATATCTGTACATTCATGTAAGTTAAAAGCTTTACCTTTGGGTGATTTTCCTTACACCATTCATTCATATTTTCTAATATTGTGTCTGGTTGATGTATCACAATATTCAATTCCTCACTAACAATTTTTAATTTTTTATCTGTTACAATACAGGCAATTTCTAGTATATGGTGTTTATCTATCTCAAGTCCAGTCATCTATAAAAATATAATATGCAATTAATTTATGTTTCTAAATTAATTTTTGATTACTCCTCATTATAATCATTAGGTGTAGGTATCATTTGTAAGATTTCAATACCTCTAAGTCTATCCAAACAATATAATTAGTATTTTTGGATGTCATCTTGTCTGTTAATAATATATAATCTAACAATCTGCAAATATCATTTAAACATAAATAAAAGTGAAATAAAAAAAATGTTAGTTATTATAAGAAATATTTAAAAAGATTAATATTCGTCATTGCGTTCAATTTCGTGCGACGATAAAATCGAACACCAACTTATTTTTATATCACGCATGTCCAAGTAAGATTTTACACGCTTCTCGAACATGTGTGTGTCATGTTGATTTATATAAGTAAATTACAACAATGCAAATAGTTGATAAAATGAGAAATCAATAAAGCAACAAAAATAAGAATTTTCTGACGATTTAACTTTCGAGATAACCTCCAATTATACGTGATAAACTTTAAACACGTGCTCTTCTGGAAACCACGGTCTTACATCCGTGCTGGAATCATTTATAAAATATTATGGTAACTAAAATATAAATCTTATCAAATATGATAATATACAAAATAGACGTTAAGGGGATGCTAAAGTGACTCAATTACCGACAATTACAGTCAAAGGTCTAATTTTGAAACGGCTTTATAGATCGCAAAATCCTTTTACAAGAGTAAAGTATAGGTACTAATGAAGGGTGGGAATGTGAAATAATTAGTAATAATTGAAAAAAATTAAAAATGCTGTTACCTCATTTTCTAATATAAACAGTTGTATAAGTAATATGTACGAAATGAAATGTTCCCACCCTTCAGAAGACGTGCACAAACAATAACAAACCTTTGAAATTGAGATTGAAAGCCTGGAATAAAAATGAGACGTTCGAAGAAATTATAACCTATAACCTATAACCATATGTCTATCCTTGTCTATCATCATTGTCTATACAAGGACAGATATAGAGGTTATTGGGCCATCAGAGCATGTCAAAGAAAAAAATCTGAATTAAAAATATATTATAAAGAAAACTTAAATACACTTGAATTTGCGGTAATTCTTCAGTTTAGCTACAGCAGCACATGCATGGAGGGGTGCAAGGGGACTTACATGCGTGAGCGCACGTGAACAGGAAGGCTTTTCTCCCCTACACCCCCCACCCCCCCCCATGCATGTACATACTTTATAATTTCGCTTTACAACTTACATGTATGTATGTACTTTAAGGCCGGTTTTCACACGCAATGATTGGTGGCGCCAACTGACTGGCATTCATTGGCGCCAGAACTGGCCAGAACCAACTGGCAAACTCACAAGTGTTTACACAGTGATTGGCGTATAATATGGAAAATATTTAACATTAATTAAACACACAGTAAATGCATAAACCTCAAATTTTGAGGTTATATGCTTTGGCCAATAACCGCCAGTAAACGCCACATTACTAGCGCTAGTTTGCATCAAGTGTTTACACTTGCATTTTTACTGGCATTAGTCGACTGGCGCGGCCTGGCGCCACCAATCATGGCGTGTGAAAACCGGCCTTTATGTTGTAAAGCGAGGTCAACGCTGCCTACCGGCGGGGTGGGTGCGGGGGAGGGGGGGCCGAAGGCCTCCCTCGCACCCCCCCCCGTGTGTGTGTGTGGTGTGTTCTTCCCCCGCATAATTAAATTAAAGAAACTCCCAGCGTGAGACCTAACTGCTTGAATCGAGATGCTTGATTATTCTGCACGATTGATTCATTTAAAATTGGCGCAGTTTTACATGCGCGTGCGACCACTGAGCATGCGCATATGGCCGCAGGGCACGTTCAGTGTTCAGTGTTGCTATGTCGTCGGTATGACAGGAATCATAACCTGATTCCTGTCAACTTTAACGATTAATATCTCGCGTCGCGGGGCAGAGCGACACTTTTTTCTGCCAGATTCTTTCGTTTCGTGCAAAAACGCGTCGAATGAGCCTAAATTCATCGTTTTTTGTGCTGCTGTAGCTAAACTGAAGAATTACCAGCCAAATAAATTCTGAAGAGATTAAAAAATAAGGTAAATCGGTGAGTGATAATCGTTTTCTAATTAATTTCCTTCAATCAGCCTGATTCATTATCATTAATTGCAACTGGGTCAATAAAAAAAGGAACAGTGGGGATTCAAACCCGAGTCAAAAATATACAAAGCAGAATACGTGCCGCTACACCACTGACCATTTCTGAAACTATCTTTTGTGACATGATTTATATTCATTAACAATACTTGTTGACTAGCATAGTTTCGATTTTATTCATCAATTACGAATGCTTATTACTCGTCGATAGTCTTTTTTTCACAAGTTTGATTTATAATTTTTCCAAAATGACTTGTTTATCGGTAAAAAAATCTGTTTCCTCCAAAACTGATGCCATAGAAAAATATGGTTTCCTTATGGAAGCTCGTTTTTGTGATATTATTTCCATTCGTTATGAAAAATTAATAATTTTTCAGTAATTGTGACTTTGAGATTTTCCTATCCATTCCTATTTGTTTGAATGACCGCTAGTAATGGCCGACAACTGTGCGGCGTTCTCTATTGGCTGTGAAACTCATGATGCGCATTGCCTCATCTTATTTCCTTCCACCATGATGTCATGCATTTCGGGATTTTCGGGTATCGCTCCTCGCGTCTCGCCGAGTACCGAGTCTCGAGTTGGCGAATCGACGATGCGCTATACGTTACATTTACGTTTATATTTACAAATTTTAATTTTTATATTTATAAATAAATAAATAAATAAATAAATATATATATATATATATATATATATATATATATATATAATGAACGCTTTAATTCTTTTTTTAAAGTAAGCATTTGAGTAACCACTCTAAACTGTAAAATTGCTCTAACAACTCATCCGCATGTGAAATCTTGCTTGATCTGCAATCGCTGACTTATTCTAAACAGATAGAATTACAGCAGATAATTAAATATTTTTAAAAATGAAAATATCTTGCAACACAATGTCGATACTTACTTGTTCCTTTCCTTTTAATAGGTTATCAATTTTTTCCTCGAAAATGTTGAGAAAATCTTTATAACCGCCAATGGTCTTTTGTAAATTGATATTTGCCTCCTCCGATTTTTGAATTTTATTCTTTATTTTTTTATTAATTCAAAAGGCTAACAAACAATCTATAATACTTGAATTGTTTGAAGATATCAACTTTCCATTTATGCTAAGAACATCCAACTGGCATATCGTATAAAAGCGATGAATGAGTATAAATGCTAAAAAAAACTCATTTATTTATGCGAAGGAACATTGATTGGGAATATATATATATATTATATAAGCATTCTTATTCTAAATATAAAAATACATATATTTCACATGATTATAAAACTATTTTAAAGTTTTTGTTAAATTTGTAAATCCTGAAATGAATGGATATTTATGTCAAATCATGTATAAATCGAACCATTTGTGTGTGTGTATAGGTACATAGTTTTTTAATATACATTGCGATAAGAAGCATCGCGGAAATTCTACCGTGACAGGAAGTATAGCGACGATTCTAAATGCGGTACTCGAAAATTGGAGGTTATCGCGTGACTTTTATTCGGAAGATTTTCTTCTCATGCAACATTATTCCGTAAAAATCGGAATAATATTCCAAGCGAGGTAATCTTTTGAAGTATCATGTTCCATCTAGCTGTAATCATTTCTGCATGAAGATATATCACATATGTAGAACGTGTACGGAATGAATAAATTGTTCTTCAACGATATTTCGATCCTAATTAGAAATCATAAACACGCGATAAAGGCTACATTTGAATGGGACAATGGACGGGAATTTATTTGAAATTATAATTCGTCTGCGGAAAGTAATATAAAATAAAGTTATACTTAATTGTTTATTACCTACTGCGGCGTCTACTTTTCATATAATATGTTTGCTAAGAATTTAGTCAAGAGAATTGCGACACAACACTTGAAGCCCCACACTGAGAAAAGAAATTTGTTAATCCGAAAAAATATTTAGTCCGATACGTGCAACTAAACATTTTAGTTAGTTTAACTAAACATTAGTTGAATTAATTAATTCTTGATTAAAAAATTTTGACGGTTGACAAGAATGCGCTATACCTTTTTTTAGTGCAACTTAAGGGGAGGTTGTCATCTAGCTCGCTCAAAAACTCGAAAAAAATTCAAGAAAATCACCTTACTTTTGGGTCGGTAGATGAGAACCTCCCCTTAATAATTGTTGAAACAACTAATGTTTAGTTGCACGTATCGGACTAAATATTTTTTCGGATTAACACATTCTTTTTTTCAGTGTACCGACAGAGCAAATATAAATTATTTTCTTGTTTGCTTTCTCGTACATTCGTTCTTATAAAGCTATATATGTCGCATCGATTTTACAACTATGTAATAAGATTCAGGCAATGTCCTGTCGTATTTGTTAGAAAAAAAATCATAAAAAAAGTGACTCAAAGGAAACCTCGCGAACTCGAAAATTCTAATTTTAATGAAACTTCCCACACATGTAGGGGGAGTAAAAAGATGAATTTAGAAATTTTTTGTAGCTGCCCAAAAACGATTTTAAGGGGTGAAACCATCACTGATATGTAGAGCGGGTTTTTGCTTTTCTCGATATATTTCGAAAAGTATTTGAGATATCAAAAAATGTTTTAAATAAAAGTTTTATAGTAAAATCTCCTCTATATTCAACAACATTAATAAAATTTTGAAAAAACAAATTTTGTTTAAAAAATTATTTTTAAAAAATATTATATTAATGTGTTGTGTTGACTATTATATTATTATATTAATGTTGTTGTAATAATAATATTATATTAATGTTGTTGTCTATTCATAGAGGAGATTTTAATTTTTATTTGAAACATTTTTTGATATCCCGAATACTTTTCGAAATATATCATCGAGAAAAGCAAAAACCGGCTCTACATATGAGTGGTGGTTTCACCCATTAAAACCGTTTTTGGGCAGCTACAAAAAATTTCTAAATTCATCTTTTTACTCCCCCTACATGTGTGGGAAGTTTCATTAAAATCAGAATTTTCGAGTTCGCGAGGTTTCCTTGTCACTCTTGTCAGTCACACAATTAGTTATTATTTCTTGAGAAAACAAACGCGTCGAAATGCTGCTAGATTTTCGTTCCGCATTTTCGTGCGCCGGGCTCGGTCGTGAAGCAGGCAGGGTAGAACCCGGTGGAACTTTAACGATCATGAAACTTTGTTATAGGCACGAACGCACGCAAGCATGCATGCACGCGAGCGGGCACGCACGCACGCACGCATGCACGCACGCACGGCACGCACGCGACCACGCACGCGGGAATTGTCGGGTCGCGTCGGCCCGTACAGCAGTTGAATATATGCACGCGAGCACGCACGTAAGCACATGCACGCATGCACATTCAGCCTCGCTTTAATGCGAGCCTACCGTGCCGCGGAACGACTTTGCCTTTCGATCCAACGCTACCCGCGCTGCTTCCTTACACGAGAAATAACGTCTAGTAGACTAGATTGTGAAAATAAACGTATAACGATGATAACGATGGGAGCTCTCATTACGAATCCGGAGTATAATATTTACAACTTTCCAGATTTTTGAAGAAATTTTCATTTGCCTTTATCGCGAGAAAAGATCTTTAATCATAAGAATGGCGTAAATTAAATTTTGGAGACGTTAATATTATCCGTCTTGGTTACGCAGTAATTTCCCTTTCGCTTTCGCGAACGTTAAAGCATAAAAAATATCAAGTATATATCGTTGTATAAATTAATCGTCGAGAAGATAATATTAGAATTAATAATTATAATATTCCTGATGTGGATATGAGTTCATTGGACATTTTGATAATTATTATGATTTACGTGTAAATAAAATAGAAACAAAAAGTTTCAACCATTCTGCTTAAACGTCTGTTTTATTTTCAATGCAGGAAATGCAGTTGAACGCTTAGGATCTATTCTAAAGCTATTTTAGACTAGAATCTAGGATTCGTATTCGTGTCAGAATTTATAATATTATAGAATTTTATTTATATCTTCATGTAACACATGCCATGTAACGTGAAAAAAACATTCGAGGAAACACGCACACATAAAATATATATCAAAATAATATACGATAAAGTAAATCACAAGAAATACTCATAAAATTTGTAATTTTAAAATACTAAAACTCATAATTTTATATTAAATAAATCATTAAATACTCGAAGATTATTGTGCATGGCATGTATATATCAAAATACTCTGTGATTTTATCGAGTTAGATATACGTATATTGCGGCGATATATTCAAGGTAGTAAGATTCGTATTGCATACGAATGTTCTACTGGTCGAGATGCATATAATTATTTATTCCGTTACGATGTAAATAGAGCGACTGTGGATGTGTGTGTGTGGGGCGAGTGTGTGGAGACATAAGGCCCACATCCACGCCATAAAAATAGATTTAAGTTAAGTTAAGTAGAGTGTAAGGTTAGGTTTTTTAAGTTTTATAAAAGATGTAAAGAGAAAAAATTGTAACCTCAAGAAGATAAAAAATCTACTACTGCTACTATTATATTTATTCCGTTATGACAAGACGTGGTTGCTGGATTATGGAACGCTGAAGCGTTTGAATTTGGCGCGCTTATACTCCACGGACGGCCATGCTGCTCGTGGTTGCTCTCCCGACTCCGGCGATGTTTGTGCGTGCCTGGCACGATTGCGGTGGTCCGTGGTCCCACTTCTCACTTCCCACTTTCGCGCTCGCCGTCTCCGTTGTCGCGTGAGAAGGCCCGCGGACAGGACACCACCGCACGGTGCGACAGCGTCCCGACAATACGAGAGAGAACGTGCCCCGTCCGATCGTGCCGCGCGACATGTCAAGTCAAATATGTCTAAAGTGGAACAGTTTTCTCAGCAATATCGCGACCAGCTTCGAGAGCCTGTGGGAGGAAGAAGGCCTGGTGGACGTGACACTCGCGAGTGACGGCCAGTGCCTCACGGCGCACAAGGTGATACTCTCGGCCAGCAGTCCCTTCTTCAAGAAGGTCTTCCAGGTAAGCTTCTCAGTCAAGGTCGTCCGCGTGATCGACCCCGCGAATCCCGCGTACGACGAGATCCTCGGTCACTATATAGTCGGACGCGTCTACGTCGCTCGTCCGAGGCCCGTTCTCGCGTCGCACGCGTCTTGTCATGCCCCTCGACGACAGGCGGGCGAAACGATTGCGTTTGACAGCTGTCGCGTAGCCTTCGGAGCGCTCTCGCATCGATGTTAGAGGATCACCGCGACTATTATCGAGAAAATCCTAACGATTGTTGACTGCACGAGGCTAAGAGTTGTTTGGCTCTTCCTCGCTTATCTCGATTTTTGTCGGTATTATATATATATATATATTATATATATATATATATATATATTATATATATGTAGGTCCAGAGGTATGTTCCGGGACTGTTTACGTTTTTTGAAATGTACAGTCCTGGAATATAACGCATACAAAAAACTGTTCCGAAAATTGCCGTAGGACATCAATTTTTTCCAGGACAGTCCTACGGCAATTGATGTCCTACGGCAATTTTCGGGACAGTTTTTTGAATCTGATTACATATATATGCGTTATATTCCAGGACTGTACATTTCAAAAAACGTAAACAGTCCCGGAACATACCTCTGGACTTACACATATAGGTATATATATGTCTCTCTTCCTTTTTTATTTCTCAGATAATAGATCATTCTCTGACAGGCTGTCGATAGTTGATTTAAACTCGCTGCAACACAAAATGCTAATTTTAGCATTTAAGCATGAGTTTTATTTATATTTCGTTTTTCCTTTGAAATTATGATAATTAATGGTAAAAGTAGCTCTAAATAAAGAACTAATCAATTATTGTACATACGATAAAAACGAATGAATCTTGAGTATTTACTAACTGTAATTTATCCAATATAAAAAATTATGAGTTTTTATACTTTACTTATATTAGAAATTTGATTAGTATTCCTCCTTTATTATTATTTACTGTCACTATAAATACTATACATTTCTAAAACGACACATTTATCTTGGAAAATTGCTTATTATAAAATTAAAATAGTTAATTAAATTGAAAGTAAGAAGAGAAGCAGATGGCTCATTGGTTAAAATGTTTAAAGAAGTGACGATTTTGATATGCGCGAATACTTACGATCAATTAATTAACGATATAGATTAATGATTTGAATAATATAGCCTGACAGTTTTATTCTTTTTCATTTTTTAGACAAACCCGTGTCAGCATCCGGTTATAATACTTCAGGATGTACACTTCAGCGAGTTGGAGGCACTGTTAATATTTATTTACAAAGGGGAGGTAAATATTGAGCAAAAGAATTTACCAGCGCTCTTAAAAGCAGCAGAGACATTACAAATTCGGGGCTTGTCTGGCGGAGACATCTTTGCAAAGGAGTCCTACAAACGACTGGCTGAATTAGAACAGGCTGTGGTCGAAGATGCGCCGCTGTGCAAGGAAGAGACACCTAAAAAGAAACAGAAAGTTAGCAAACAACAGAACAACTCGATTTTGGAGAAAGCGCTAACACCTAGAATATCTCAGTCGGAAAATACAAACGAATCCGCTGCCAGCGATCAAAGCGGGAAAGATGGAGAGTACATGTTGCCTGAAACATTACCTAATCCAGTATATCATCGTTTGGAGATGAAAGTTAGTTCAGAAGATAGAAAATTGTGATAGGGATGATAAAATAATTGCGTGTAACATACAATGATGATGTATATGAAATACAGCATTCAATCCAAATGCATTTCAGATAGAACCATTGGAAATGACGGTAGACGATCTCCAGAAACGATCTCCTTTAGATAAGGATCCAGCAGAAAGGCTAGACACAGGACAAGCGGATGGGAACCAAGGTTAGTATCATACATACCGATCAAATCTTTCTTATTTTATGCTATTTAGTACACATTACAGGACATATGTATAAATAGCCAGCTCTTGTACATTATATTTTATGTTTTTCTGTGTTAGAAAATCATGTATGACACTAAATGACACACCAAGTCTTCTCTTTTTGCATTTTCACTGCTATATTGTTGCTAATGTCTTGGTTTTATATTAAGTACAAATCCATTTAATTTGCTATTTAGAGATATGACTTAAACACATAAAAACATACATATCTGTATTTACGAGACACCATACCTTGTAGTTTTTTTAAAGTATTTTTACAGTTTTTTAATTGTATTTGAAAATGACTTTTTTTACTTATAATTTAATCAATAATCATAGATTATTATTCGTTGCAACATTTGAATTTCCAACATTAATTTTGTAAATTACACTCCAGTATCTTCTTATAATATTAGCACTAAAAATATCCAATTTAAATATTCCATTATTGAAAGAAAGTAACTTGTTCTTAATAATTTCTTGAATTTGCAAATTATTAGCACATTTAATACGTAGATTGTCATTTTTATTAGTAATTGAACTTATTAAGTTTGACAAATATACGAGCTATTATTATTATTAATCTATTTGGAAAATAGTTTTGTTAAAGTAATAAATTTTACTTTATTGTGGATAAAATTTGCTTTTATGGGAACCGGATATCAGATAACACTAGCATATATTGTTCTTTAAAATGTCGTTTTCATATTATCGCACATAATATATAATTAATATTATCACATGCACACACACACACAAATGCTGTATACAATTGTATACACAGATTCGCTGTCTTTGCGTATGCCGGCGGCTACTGTAGTATCAAAGCTTTTTCTTTGGTACCGCAGATAATAGCTTTTTCGAATATTCTGTTCGCTTTCGCATATGTTCTGTTCTGCTCGTTTTGGCGCGCCACGTTTTCTTTATTTGCTGTGCTGCAGGGGCTCCGTGTGTGAGAGGTAGAGACAAAGATTGCGTGCACGAGTAAAGAGAACTCTATCGAAAAGACAATGAGAGCGACGTAATTGGTGCAAAATGGTAAATGTCCCCGTGGCTCGTTGCGTTACAGCAAAAGTATTTCGCGGAATATTTCATACGGAAGTATATCGTTAGCTTCATCCCGAAGCGCGATTGATTTGTAATAACTGTAATTCGTGCAAAAAAAACTGACAGTAAAGTCATTGCGACTTTAATTTCTGCAATTCGGAAAGATTTTATGAGAATGAAGCCGGTTTCGGCGTCACGCTTCGATCGGCGGTGCACAACCGTATGTGCGTGCATGCGTGAGCAGCGCATACGTGAGATGGAAGATGCGTGATCGGTCCTTCATTATAGCCTTTAATGTACCCTCGCTCGCATTTTCTTTATTGTGCGCGTAATTCACGTGTGTGGGGCAGCCCGTGTCTAAAGCGCGCTGTGCTGATATGTGTGGCAGGGTCTGGGAACAGCCCTGCTGAAGACATTTCCGGTTTATCTGGCTTGTCCGGGCTAAGTGGATTCTCGGACGTCAAACCGCTGCTTTACTCGTATCAGCATTTACCTTACGCCGATCTCCTGCCAAGCCCGGACATAATCTCGACCTGGGCGTCGTCCCGGCCGATGGATCACTTGGCCTGCGACCTCATGAAGATTCTCTTTACGCCGGAAGAGAGGATTCTCTGCAACGTCAATGGCAAGATGGGCAAGCAGCAGTTCGATAGCAACAAGATACACTTAATTCGGGAGGTCCTGCTGCACTTTAGCGGCATAGCGCCTAACAGCATCGAGTGGGAGGAGGCTTGGAAGAATTGCGTAACCAAAATTGACACTAGTAATAGGGGCTTGAAAAGGTATTTGTTTCAGAGACGCTCGGTCTACACCCAATGACTAGGGCGTTTTAGGTCAGGGGTCAAACGGAAACGTTTCCACTGGCTGGAATAGGATCGTTCTTTTAAGCCCGTCACCCCGGTTTTTACACAAGCGTCGTAGGACGACTCGTTCTTCGCTTGTTCCTCTTTGGTATGAGCTTTCGCGCTTTATATTTATAACATTGTAAAAAAAAAAACAATTGATGTAAGTAGACAGTAAGATTCACGCGCGTAGCATGTAGCCAGGGGAAGAAGAGATGATCAGTCGGCGTGATTAAAATCGTGGAGTTAACGTGCAATAGGTTTGCAACGTGCGCTTTCCGATCCGCGGTTTCTAGGCTGTAGATTTCGGGGTGACAGGGTGACTAGGAAGAGCATTGTAGACGCGATCGAATTATTTATACGCTTCAGGTTCGCCGCTCGGCGTGGTGAGTGGCGAACGATCGAATAATTCTAAGCCATCGTAGTTTCTTTCTAATTTCCACCTTTATTAAGGAAAATTCCGAGGTAATTCGTTTGATCTCTCTTCCCATCCTCTCTTCACACTCGCACCCCGCGTGTTTACAGAATCTCCCCCGCTTCTCTTTCACGACGCGTTCACGTGTAAGGTCGATCATTCATTCGCCTATGTACTTTTGTTTCACGTATAGCACCTTGAAATAACATTCCTTCTTACTTTTTAGTTACGGCTCATGCGAGAATTCGCTTTTACGGTAAAACGCGGTACGATATTATTAAAAAGTTGGCGTATATCAGAGAGACACGCGAGCCTCTCTTTCTTTTTCGCACTCGAATATACACATCACGTACTCGCTCACACACATTATTAACACACGGACAAGATGCGCGTGTATATATATATATATATATATATATGCGTTCGTTATGCGGAAATGTGCGGTATATATACACGGGCGTGCGTATGCGGTACGCGTATCCAGTTAGAGGTATACGTATGATATATGTATGTACATATGTGTACGAGGATACGTTTCGGTCGTGTTGATCACATGCGTGCGTGAACGTGCTGCACGACCACGGCAGCTCTATGTACACTTAAAGAAGAAAAGGAAATCCGTAGTTCTCTTACGACAGGATTAGTGATTTAAGGCACTTGCTTGTAGAGTATTTAAATCACAGCAGAGAGAGGGTCGCTCAGCATGCGCCACGAACTATTAGGGTATACGTTGCGAATCAACGTGCGATTTCTATCGCGCGTCCCATTCTCGAGACCCGCGCGAAAGTGTTCTTTGATCTCCGTTTACTTGTAAAGTCGTGTCGATTTTTTTTTCTCGTTTGCGCGGTACGAGCGTTGATCATTGAAGCACACCGACAGCTTCGAAGCGATATTATTTAAATCAATATTATTGTAGACAAGACAAACGACTGGTCGCAAATAAACATATTTTACATTTTTAATTGTTTCTTTATTTCTGATATCTTTATCGTATTTCTTTGCTCATTGCATATCTATATGTACAACAATCTACGAACGTTGCTTTTTACAGTACTTATAAAGTAACTTTTTGGATCTTTTTGCAAATAAACTTAAATATTTCCCATGTATTTTACATTATAAATATTATTTTACTATAAATAAAGTAGAATAACGTAATATAATTAATGCAAATAAATGGTATTATTCAAAGCGGAAAAATAGATTATGCGTCATATAAATACTATTTCTCTATTTTTGTATTGTAAGTAGAAAAGCATGAAGTCAAGAAATTATCGAAGGAAGGGGGGGAAATTATATCATTGATTATTGTGTCCAACTTTTAATTTACGCATCAAATTCCACTTATGAAGAAGCAATTCAACGGTACACTGGAATTCTTTACAGGATCGTCAAAGCCGATTGTGACAGTAATAGCCGAAGCTCGCCATACTTCTCCAGATCCCCAAACGCACAGGAGAGATTCCCTCGCAGTTGAACGGAGCTCCTTGTGGAATATCTCGAAAATATTGGAGGACTCATCACCTGACTTACCAAATTATTCTCGTGCCGAACAAATGTTAGAGCAACCGGAGTCCTCGAATTTCCTGAGGTACAATCCTGGAGTTTCGCAATCTAGTTTTCCCGCGTTCGTCGAGTCTTACAGTACAGATTTATCGGACGAGACTATAAAAGGTGGCCCAGCAGCATATCCACCGTTTCCTTGCCCTTTTTGCGACAGGGCATATACGAGTTGGGGCTTCCGCAGAAGGCACATAAAAGCTGTTCATACTATTTCATCGTCTCTTAATTGCAAATGGTGTTTACAAGTGAGTGCGTGAAGTTCTTTGATCTGTTTCGAGATAAAAAGCAAATGAATTAAATTACATGTTTGTTATTTAAATTTATATAACGGGCAATTATTTTATTTTTACAATTATTCTATACACGTAGGTTCTCCCTACACACGCAGCTTGGAGACGGCATGTGATATCAGCTCATAATCTATCAGCCAGTGACGCACACAATGGTCTTTTAATTTTGGAAGAAGCGCATATGGTCCTACAAATAGCGCGTCCTACCAGATTGGATACATTGGTTAACATAATTAAGCAAAGTTCGCAACAAAACTGTGGTCATGATGGCACTCAACCAGATAAAGATTAGGTAATAGTTATTAGTTACAGTTTTATATATCAAGGCTTATCTACACACCTAATCTTTTAATAAAATTTATATTGGTGATGACACTTTTGATGACACCGTTGTGTTCAAAACAAATGCAAATTATTTTTTTATATTTAAAAATTATATATAGTTAAATAAAAATATATGAAATAAATTTTAAATATATGAATATTATACATATTATAACATAAAAAAATATATATATATTAATTTGAGATTTTAATATATTTTATCTATGATTATGAATAAGATGTAAATTATATTATTTATTATGTTTTTTATCGGGCTGTCAGTAACTTGTCTTCAGCAATTTCATCAAAAATAATAATTTGAATATTGTTTATAAGATTGAATGTATAAAAATATGGCGAAATAAGAGCCTTGGCACATAGAAAAACTTAAGCAGTAAAACGTTAGCGGTAAGAAAATCAACAGTTTGGATTTGCTACGTTATCCTTTAAGTTCTTGACTGATTTGTTTATTGCTGAAGTTTTTTGTGTGTGTGCCATGGCTCTAATATAAATATGTTCATATATGAACTATTGTGATGGATAAATACATACGTTACCAAACATTTTTAAAGATTGTTTGAAAATGTTTAGTAACATAATGTCTGCCTTTTTTGTATTTTAGACGTTATATATTTAAGAAATGTTATGTATGGCCAGTATGCATATCTACATATATTAAATTTAAATTTTACAATATAATGACTTATGAATAAAATATGGTTTCTCGTATTGTGTGTACTTTGTTATTTATTGAAAATTATAATTTATGATAACAATTATAATAATTTCAGAAATTTTATAATTGTTATGAGATATGTATAATAAATATGAGATATTGGTTGCATTAATTTTTTATCTCTACTAAATTTTAATTAGCGATTTTTCTTCTTTTCCAAATTATAGTCCTAGATATGATAAATAAACAAAGAGAAATAATTTGCTTAAACATAAATGCAATTAATTGATTTTGATGCAACTAATCTCTGGTTGTGAGTTTTTAGAGGTCAGCCACGTAGCCTTTGACAACAATGCCCGGTGCTATCTCTGTAGTAACACTGTTTTTTGCGTCTTTTTTATTCAATGCTTCCGTATTCTCATTCGCGTATTCCTCTGACATGAGGATCATTTCGTTCGGACTCCACTCTGGCGAATCTTTACGACTATCGCTACTCTTGTAGACAGTATTCGATTCGTCTAAATCGTTATTGCGGTGATAAGATTTTGGTACTGATTTCGATGGCGTGACGCTCTCGTATACGGGGTTACGTTTCATCGAAGCACGCTGATGAGGCGTTTTCCGCAGCATCGCCTAGAATAACAACCTGTTTTGAAAACTGCTTTTACAATATGTAGATTTCTCTGAAGTTTGTGATGTAATATTTTCATTTTTAAAACATGTTTAGAAAAATATATATACACGTATATAACCGTGATTAAAAGAATAAAACAAGTAAACTGAGATATTACTTGAAAGTTGAATGGTGGTGCATCGTCATTTTCATCATTGTTGTTCCTGCGTCCGATCATTTCCAATTCTTTGATAGCATTTACACTGTAATGGAAAAAAATTATGTTACGAAGAGAGAATTTATTAATATTGCTAGAATTTTTCATATTAACGATGAATGTACCGAATATCACTGTTAATATTGCGATTATTTCTGTTCTCAAACTCCCATTCTGTACTATTTTTTTTTTGAATGTTTGATTCATAATTGTTGAAGTTGCGCATTGCTGAGGGTTGCGTTCGATTGACTGGTACTGGTGGCGGTGATACTTTCTTCCTAGTGTATCCGGCGTCGATGTTGTTCTATATATAAATTATAAGTCTTTATATATATGTGTAGAGTAATTAAAATTGGAAAATTATTGTAATTATGTACTGTAAGATAACATCTCAGTATTTTCTAAAGAATCACTTATTATCTTGAAGAAAAATTACGTGGTCGTGTAATAACTCACGTTTTGTTGCAATTTTGCGCAGTAAGGAGTATAAGATTTGGAAGAGTGTGTGGAGTTACGTTTATTCGCAGATTGAAAGCCAGAAATGTTACGGCGGGGTGGTTCCTCCGGTGGACACTGAATCGGAACATTCGGATCCCTGGTGAATAGAGTGTTGATTAAACTTTGCTCACCGCTGATCGACGAACGATGAAGGGGCACGCGATGTGGCGAGTTTGTTGTTTGTACCTCGATATCTAAAAAAATGTATCATGTTAGAAAAGAGATGATGATATAATCTCACAAATAATATATGATAAGCTAATATATATGACAAAACAAATTTATAAAATTTATTAATTTGGGTGTTTAGAACTCTTCAGAATTTCTTTGTAGCGAATTTAGATACCTCTGGTGTGAACATTTTTGTTAGCCCAGGGTACGGTTTGTCTACGTAACGGTGCATCCCAGGACTCGTGCTCGTCGCTTAATGTGGATGATATAGACCTGCGATAATGTCTTTTTCAGTTTATCTCAGTTAAATTGTCGAATTGCTTTCAAAATTCCTACTTTTTTAATAGCAACCACGCGATATGAAGAATGTATGTATGCACAAGGCCGAAGACCAGCATGTGAAAAAAGAAGACAAATAGTACTGAACAGAATATCCAGAAATGTACATACATAAAGCACCAACAATCTTAATTATGAAATTACTATATTTAATAACAATTTCATAATTAAGATTGTTGGTGCTTTATGTATGTATGTACATTTTCTGTATGTATGTACATTTTCTGCATATTTTTCCAAATTTCGTCAAATGACTCTCATGTAATATTTTCTTTTCGTCGATTTCGTATTCTTGAAAATCGACTATATTATATCTTACGCAGAATTGATTTAATTCTATTTCTTATAATTTTCATTAATTTCATTTCTATTGTTTTACCTTTATTATATATTACCGGTTTCCAAAAAGATCGGTAACGAAAAATTATACATTCTATAACACTCCCCGAAAAATTCTACCCCTGTTTGATCTATAATTCTTTGAAATTTCGTCAATTATTTACCGAAAATTGAAGAAATTAGAAAAACCGGTTTCCAGAAGATCGGTATCGAAAAACTATACACCCTATAGCACTCCCCGGGAAATTCTACCCCTATTTCATATACGTTTGGTAAAAATTCGGTCTATTGGTTTCCGAGATCATAGCGGACAAAAAAAATGCAAACCCTCTGTTGCTTTATAATAATAGTATAGATAGTATAGATAGATATGAAAAATTTTTTCTCAAGATAGCAAAAAGTTAAAATAGTTTAAATTTTACGCGCGTCTTGTAATCAGCGTATGCGTACAGAGGTCACGCGCATCGCATCCGCCATATTGGCGACAAGTTCGCGCCGCGTCGCGTTGTTAAGAGGTTGAACTCCGGACGACTCCGGTACCGTCTCGCGTTTTTCATGTCTGTTACTCGTTAAAAGTGTTAGTTGCTCGCAAAGAACTGCAGGATATATCGGACAAGTATTGGATAATTCTACTAATTCGCGTGAACGCACTGCTGTTTCTGTGGTTCGCGATATTCGATTTCGCTCTGGAGTTGCGAAGGTTACGGCGTTTTGTGGTCGGCAGTGGCACATGCGCACAGGTCGAACGCGCATCCGCGTAGGCAGCGTCATCTTTACGGAACGGGGTAACGGCGCGGCGGGATAACAGTTGGTAAGTAAATTTCGTCACTTTGCTTGTATGTATGTATGTCTAACCGATTTTACAAAATTTTATTGCGTATGTTCATTAAAGACTTTATGATTTTTAAAGCGCAATTTTTTCGGGTTTGAAATGATTTTACCATAAAATAAAAACTTCCTCCGGATACATTAAACAATATCTCGTTTTTTTTTTTAATTACTTTACATGTAATCTTAAATGTTAAAATTTTTAAGCATTCAATATCTTTATATCTTAATATGAAGGTTATGTCTTAATTGATTATTATTATTTCTCTTTCAAATATCTTTTCATGTTCAATGAATAGTCACTGATTCACAGTACTATATTCACTGATTCAGATTTAGAGAGTATATGGTAAACTTATGTTCTAGTTATCAACATTTTATGCGTATCTCTGGTACATTTTTCTCATTTAGGCTCTTGTTACGGGCTGTTTAAAAGATGTTTTAAGTAACTTACCCTGCACGTTTAATGTTTACGTTCGAAGGATCGTTCATGTAATTCGTGTCGAAATACGGGAGCTCTTGTTGCATATTGAAAGGCAGTTTGTAAACTTGAGGCGGTTTTACCTCATTTACGTAGGCATCTATTTTGGCACTCGGATCGATCTTTTCAAGGGATACAACATGTTCATTCATTTTTTCCAAGGCTGCCACTATCGATTGATTGTACAGATGAACCTGTTACACAAACACTTGATAATTTATTTACACTCTTGGGTGTGAGGTTTTAATAAAAATTCGTATATTGCTTTATTTTAAAATTAAAGAAAAAAAATCAAGAAACTTGGAGTAAAATAAAATGTAAATTGGTAAATATTGTTAATCATTAATTTATATTTTAATTAGTTTTTAAATAATTTTTCGAAAAAATTGTTTGAAATTTTGGATAACATATTTGTTTTGTATTAGAAGAAATAACAGACTGAAAGAAATTAATCTATGAATTTTATTTGGAAAAGAGATAATACCTGTTGCGATAATTGCACAAAATCTTGATATCGGGCTGCACGGTACCGTAGGAGGACTTGGAACAGGCTTTTCGATCTCCATTTGCTGTAATAGAATTTGATGAAATCCTTCGTCTCTTGACTCATTTCTTCCTTGAGTGAAGGCCCCATTTCTCTTCTTACAATATGTCCTCTGTATGCTGAACAAGTATAATAATGAAGTATAAGCGACTGATTTATACAAATGATTATAAAATAAATATATTACATAAATATTTATAAACTTCTTGCGACGGGTTGTTAAACGTTTAATATACAAATTACAATTTATATACATTGGCCGTTTAAATAACACACATAGCTCTTACAAAATTTCTTCAGGTTGCATCATAAATCCTGCTGTATCTTGCACATTTTAAATTTACAAAAAAATGAAAACATTTTTTTAATTATCACATATAAGATTCTAAAAGAAGATAATTTCGTAATTGTAAAAATATATTATTAAAATATGAGCGCCAGGATTTGTTCATTTGGAAACATATTGTTGTGAAAAATATGTAAAGTACGTGACTCACATTTTACATAATCAAGGATCAATGTTACTTTCTATATTTTTCAATACCTACTTTTCTGTATCATCAATGCCGCTTTTTCTTCAGTGAGTGAGTTATTTCTCTTGATTGACGCTTTCTTCACTAAAACAATGCACGTTATCGATTGAAACATTAAAACATTTATAAAGGTATATATATATATATATATATATATATATATATATAGGTATATACATATATGTTACAGTTAAAACCCGAAATCCGTCAAAACCTGAATTTACTGGTAAATTTTAGTTTTAACTAAGCCTTTTCGGTGATTCGCGTTCTAACTGAAAGAATTTAGTTGAAACTAGAATTGACCGAATGCATTTCAGTTAAAACTAGAATTAACCGACTGCTTTAGTGAATTCGCGGTCTAACGTGTTTCTCTTACAGTCAAAACGCGAAATCCCTTAATCGGCAATGTATATGTTTGTTAATATTTGCGACACTAATAATTGACGAAGAATATAGCACGTAAGTAGCATCCACAATCACAATTCATTATACTAATATTGCATATAATTCGGGATCGCATATAATGACATTTATTTTAATCGCATTTTTGACTCACAAATAACGATCGAACCTTTTTTAACTCTTTAAAATTAAGTTAAAAATATACGAGGATTCATTGAGTAGAATTATTTGTTCTTGCACTCGCTGTTGTTATGACATTTTAAATTGCAGAGAACTTCTTTGAACCGACAATTGCACTTTTTAGACATACAATAACGCTTGCAATCGCACATAACAAATCCTCGCTTTGTGAAGGTCCACGCTGCCTACCGGCGGAGGTGGGTGCGGGAGGGGGGCCAAAGGCCCCTCTTGCACCTGCGCGCGCGCGCGCGCGCGCGTGTGTGTGTGTGTGTGTGTGTGTGTGTGTGTGTGTGTGTGTGTGTGTGACGGCCGAACTTTCTCGGTGTCGATAATGTCAACATTTCTAATTTTGTTTTCTCTATATCTGTCTTTGTCTAACGAAATGACATCTGTCCTTTATTCGATCGCTGCGCCATTTCTCGCTACACGCAATACTACTCCGCACGCATACATACATATGAGATTTTCAGACAAATTTTTCTCTTATACTAAAGCTTCTAGGCTCATTTCTGAAAGCACAACATTGTTCTTTTTTGCAATTCCGAGGGTGCTGTATGCTTATTTTATACGTACAAAGTCTAAATTTTTATGTGCAGCAAATGTTGTCACGAGTCAAACTATAATTTTTCTATTTTTTTTCGTTTTTGATGTAAAATCGACTGTAGCTCCCTTCGTTTTTATGCGTACTTTAATTCTGTAAAAAAGTTTTTTCAATTCCGTAAAGTCAATTCAAAGTTTAGTCTGTTCAAAAAAATGTCGGTAATTCTTGACACTCCAGCAGCCCTTAAGTGTTTAAAGCGCGTCACTCACACACACACACACACACACACACACACACACACACGCGGGGGGGGGTGCAAGGGGGGGTCTTTGGCCTTTCCCCCTCCCGCACCCACCTCCGCCGGTAGGCAGCGTGGATCTTCACAAAGCGAAGATTTGTTATATGTTATATGCCATTGCAAGCGTTATTGTATGTCTAAAAAGTGCAATTGTCGATTCGAAGAAGTTCTCTGCAATTCAAAATGTCATAACAACAGCGAGTGCAAGAACAAATAATTCTATTCAATGATTCCTTTTAATTTTTGTACTATTTTCTAAGTCTTTTTGTTTGATTTTATATTATTTTGTTTTATTTTATATTCCTAGACAACAGAGTGTTCTTAAATAGTAATGTTATCAGATTGCTGTAATAATTATGTTCCTGGAGTCTAATAATTAATATAGTTTGATTTATTAGTAATAAATACGTTTTATTTGAGTAATTCATCTCTGTGTTTTCTAATTTTATATTATTTCTACAAATTCTCAAGCAAATTCGCTTTGTGAGTATATCAAAAGTTATGCAGAACGCGTCGTGGACGTTTCTCAAATCCACATCGCGTTGTGGATAAAACGCGAATTTACTAAAGCGGTCAGTTAATTCTAGTTTTAACTGAAATGCATTCGGTCAATTCTAATAGTTTTAACTAAATTTCTTTCAGTTAGAACGCGAATTACCGAAAAGGCTTATAGTTAAAACTAGAATTTACCATAGTAAATTCGGGTTTTGACGGATTTCGGGTTTTAACTTATAATATATATATATATTAAACTATAAATAGTTGACAAATCGCGATTTATTCGATCGAAAACTTACTTACCACTTTCTTTCTTGATATTACACATTTTCGAGGCAATATTTTTACGCGCTAGAAAGGCACGCATCATGCATTGAACCTTTATGATTTTTTTCACTTGAGTTTCATATAAGCGCGATAAATATTCCTCATTGTAGTACTTTAAGAAAACCTTGGTCTTGCCGATAATCCAGCCTTCCATTTTTAATCTGATCAAAAGTAATCTGCAGTTATCTTTCGTCATCTCTACCGTTTCGTCAAAGTCGAAGGCTAGAAACTTGTATCTGTAATTAAAAACAGCGGTCTTTGCATTTCATAAAACGAAAACGTACATACATGTAATAGAAAAGTATTAATTGTTGCTGGTTGTGTAACATATTATTTCAACGAGTTCTTATTCATTTAGCTTATTACATTCAAGTCAATAAACACATTATTTTTCTGCAGCTTACTGTATTTAATCAAAAATATTATTTTTACAAGACAATTAAATTACCTTCGAAGAAATTCTTGGAACGGTACTCTGTATGGATATCCGCGTCGTCTGGCTTTCGCGGTATCAAGAACTGCTAACGCCCTGATTTGTTGTTTGACGATTTCGCGGTAAAAGCTGCGAGGAGCATCATCGAGATCGGAGCGTATGCATCTGACAAAATGTGTGCCGCCCACGCCTATCGCGAGATTTTTCAAAATTTCGAGACTCGTCCCTCTGAACGTTGACGAGCATGTTCGCATCTTGCGCGACTGTGAGTACTGTCCTCTGGACGCAGTGTTATATTTCTGCTGAATTTAAAAAGAAAGGTTTTGTTATGCTGTAAACTAAAGGATTAATTTTCGTGGAAAGTGTTTCGTCTTCAAGTGCTTTTGACGTTAAAATTAACGTTTAAAATAAAAAATGCTTCGAATTATTTGGAAATCGAATTCATCAAATAATATCTGTCATTGAAATTAAAAGATAGGGATATTAAATATATATCTTGAGATATAACAAGAGATATGTCTATTTGCAATCATTTCACATACTCGTAACATAGAAGATTCCTGCATAAGAGCACTCCATTTCTTTTTCGACGTATTCTTAGCCGCGAGACAATGTTCGTGAACGATCGTCAGGTTTCCCGACTTGGTTAGCTTGTTGGTGAACATCTGCTTGACTGCATCGTGCGAAGAGAATCTCATCGTGCCGATCATCTCCGGCGGTATGAAGTCTCGATTTTTCGTGGCAATTTCGCTGGCGTCGTATATCAGCTTACCGGTGTAATGCGTGACCGTGAACTCGTGCGAACTCACCGGTTTCACGTGGACGCCACGTTTATGTTCTTTAATCCTCTCGAGAATATACTGAGCGTCTTGCATTTGCCGTGAAGCGTCGTCGATAATGTGAAAGAGGCCAGCTTCTTTGCTCATTAGTTCATCAACCGTTTCCTTATTATCGTAAAAGCGTAATCGTTGCACGGGTATATCCTCCTCTTCTTGTTCTTGCTGAAATCGTAATAGAGAGTACTCGATACTTCTAAATTCTTTTATTTAGTACATAATTGTTAATTTTTTAGTTTATTGCTGATATGATTTTACAGCTGTGCAGAAAGTTTTTATGATCGTAACTTAATTAATGCTAAAAGACGCGAGTGGATTTTAATGTAATAGCGTATATTCAACAGACAGATACTAAAACAAAATCTTATAAATTTATTATGAGCTCATATGTTTTAACAGATTATTTATTAGAAATTTACCATTTCCCAAGCGAATACTTTTTGATTATAATAATATTGCATTTGTTCGTTTAACGTATTCACCAATAGCTGTTCCAGCCGATTTACTGAGAAACATTCGAGTCCAAAGTGATCAAGGATGCTGATGGAATATTTATCGCCACTGAAAAATCAAAATAGAAATTAAAAAATTATCGATACAAAATTCTTATATTTTTATTCTTGTGGTCTGCATTTCCATGAAATCTTCGCGTAACTTACTAAAGGCTACGAGTCATTGAAAGTTTATAGTTAATGATGTTGATTGTCCAATCTACTAAACGCTGATAAAGAGTGTTCGCTAAGACATCTCGTGCCTCTTTCGCTTCTTCGCAAGTGTGCTTCCTACGTATCGCTGATCCCTTCACGATCAAGCAGTAATTAATGAGAGCCCAAATAAATTTCTTCGAGTCCAAGCCAAGAAGTTCTGCCACTGCAATTCGAAACAGCTGATTAGTTTTTACATCTCATGAACAAGTAAATATTTTAACGGGATTTAATATACTAAAATAATTCTCTTGCATTGACGAATTAAAGTTTTCGAATTCAAGTTTTTTACCTCTGTTAGCAATTTTGCTGTTGTCCAACTCAGCTTCTCCGTTATTGCCTTCAACGAATCGAATCTCTCCGAGCATCAGAATGGCTGCGAGAATTTTCCAAATAGTCTCGCAATGCTCCTCCATGTCCATAAACTTAAAACAATCCCTAAGTTCCTCGAGTTTAACCGCGTTGTTTTGCGGATCATTTCTCACTTTGAACGCTCGTTTCTTTTCGGTGCTTTTATCGGTTATTCTGAGGTATCGAAGGTTTCTACCACTTGGTAAGAAATACGTTTTCAAATTTTTTGATGCCTCGAGACCGTCGTAAAAGTAGTAAAAAATATGAAAGTTTGATTGATTTCTGAAAAAATACTTTTTTGTTATGAAATGTTAGCACATCGCATACTTTTGCGAATTATTATTATTTTCTATTTCTCGTTTTATCATTTTTAATATTAATTAGATTATTATTACAGTTAATTAGAGAAGATGTCATTTTCGGTCGGACTGGATCTTGCTAGTCTAATAATAATATTTCTATGTGAATTTTGTTTTAATTCGATTATATTCTAATTTATTTTATTATTTTTATTATTTATTTTTATAATTCATATAATTTTATTATTTTATTACATTATTTCTGTATTTTCTCGAATTGTGTAAAAAATTTATAAGAAGTAAGTATTGCTTATTTTGGTCATATATGCCTGTATAATGGTAACCCGTTATACATGGGAATATAGAATGCAATATATATTCTTTGGTGCTTCATACTTCAATTTGTGCTATACTTTGCAAAACTGAAAATCTCTAAAAGATTAGAGATTTTCAGCTAAAAGACTCAAAGTCCGCGTAGTCATATTATGTTGAAAAAAAAATTTCTTTCAAGATAAGTAAATTATACCTGTCGCGAGTCGAAACGCGCCATTTTTCCAACTGATACAGCCAGAATATTGCCCCCGATACTTTGCCGGTTTTCCCGAAAGTTGTCTGTATTTGCAATATGCATCTGGTTGAATTAGCATTCAGCGGTGTCGCCGCGTTTGCAAAAGCATGAATAATTTTTATAGCTCGCAGCACTCTCGCTCCGGTATCGTGCAGGCCCTGAAAGTAAAAAGATGTAAATAACTTTTCTTGTAATTTTGTTTATATATTGTTAATACGGTCGCATCGAGCTCACTTTTCCGAGGAACATAAGGTGCTCCACTAGATGCAGCATATTCGTCGTTTTCCCGGAGTCACTTTCACCGGCTAGCAAAATGTGCTGAGCTTCTTCGTTAAGCATGACATCTTGAAACGCGCTATCCGCCACGGAATAGATATGGGGAGCATTATCCGATCGTGATTTGCATTGATATTTTGCGTGATACTGCAAATAAAATTATTCATGTTTTTGTTATACAATTTATAATGGTATATGTAGTTTGCAATCTCATATTATTGAACACACATGATTGACAAGTTTCCGCTCTTTTATTATAAAATAGCACTATTTGATGTGCGCGTGAAATTACAAATAAAATCTGAAGATAAATCAAAAAGTGTATAGGTGTAATTTCTGCAAACTGATTATAGACACAAAAATATTGCATTGACATTTTGCGTGATGCTGCAAATAAAATTATTCATGTTTATGTTAAGGTGCCTTTTCATGCTGACGCTCGACGCTCGATTTGGGCGTCAAACTTGATCATGTGATAGGTCACGTGATAGTCTTTTTAATTCCAGCGTCAAATCAATTGCTTGTTTCGACGCTCGCATATTTGATGCTATTTAGTCTTCTTACCGATGAAGTTGGTCACGTGACCAGTTTTGACGCTTAAATCAAGCGTCGAGCGTCAGCATGAAAAGGCCCCTTTATACAATTTATAATGATGTATGTATAGTTTGCAATTTTATTATTGAACACACATGATTGACAAGTTTCCGTTTTTTTGTCATGAAACAGCAATATTTGATGCACGTGAAATTATAAATAAAATCTGAAGATAAATTAAAAAATACAACTGCATTTGTTATTTCTTGCTAATTGATCATAGACACAAAAATATTGTTTGTAAATTTTAATGTAATAATTATTCTTGTTTTTTTTTTCAACATTTTTTTATTACATTAATATTTTTTCTATCTGTGTGTTATTCTTTAATGATGAAAGTTTTAATATTGGTTTCGAGAAAGAGATAAGCGCAACGATGTCATTTTTGTTAACGATTAAACTTGTGAAAATTATTTGTCAGAAAATCGATGTTCTAACATCAGACTTACGTGAACACCGTAAATATCGTGCTCCTCGTTCGGGTTGAGTATCAGTAAAATGTCGCCGATAAACGTGTGATATTCACCTCGCCGCAGTTTCTCGCGAAGTTCGTCCAAGATGATGTCTTCAGTCAGGATATCCAGTGCCGCTAAGTCCTCCATGAGCATTTGTTCCGGTGGCTCATTCTGATGAATCTATATCCAGCCAATTAAGATTTTCTTTTAACACATATAAGTCCATCATTCGCAGTTCAGCTTGTGTTTTTTTGCGCGAGTCGTTACCTTCAAGAAACCATTACGAACTATCGATTCCGCTTTTCTTTGTTGTCTGCCCTTCTCCGAGAGATCCATTGACAGCGCTTTGATCTCTTGCGTCAGCTGAAAAATCACGTTGTGTATATTTAATCTTTTGATTTTCATAATAATTTACATCAGTTGATTATTACATCGAATTTAATATTTGCAGACTCTAAAAAAGAAAAGACAGATCGAAACTATGTGCCTTATTTATAAGATGTTATGAAAAGTTATGGAAAATTTAAAATAAAAAATATTTTATAAAAGATGTTAATTATATTCTCTTAATGAAAAATTAATTTTATTAATGCAATTTCTATTATTTTTAATAATTAATCAATCGAGTTTTAAAACATAAAAAACCGAATTTATGCATTTAGGAATTTTGATGGCTTATTGACAACTTTATAATCATGCGCTGTACTTATAATCTACCTTTTCTAATTCATAGTCTACATTGCATTAAAATCATATATTACAGGATAATCGTTTTCGGGTAGCTCCGACAGAAAGGGATGCTCGATGATCTCTATCGTGTACGGCCTGTTCTCGGGATTCTTTTCGAGGCATCTGAAACAGACGTGTAAGCTCTCACGTTATTTCGTTCGCGAGTTCGCGACGTTCGTTTGTAATAAAGAGATTTTCATGTCTATCCGGTCACGTACTCCGAAATGAAGTCATTGAAATTCTTCGACCAGTTCGCGGGTCGGTAGAGAGTCGGCGGTGGATTCCGGACGATCTGGAAGAGCGCGCGAGTCGGATGCATGTCCTCGAACGGTGCTTTGCCGTCGGCCAGTTCTATCGCCGTGATGCCGATGGCCCATACGTCGACTCGGCTGCCGTATCCACTGTCGGCTCCGCTGTCTTTCCCACCAATCATTTCCGGCGCCATCCAGGACGGTGAACCTACGTAGGTGCGCCTTTTTTCGAGTTCGCTTTTCATCGTTCTCGAGAGCCCAAAATCCACTAATTTCACTTCGCCTTCCTTCGTCAGAACGATATTGCTGCCACGGACGTCTCTGTGGATCACGTTGTGCTCGTGCAAGTGGATCAAAGCCTGAGAAAGAAAACACAATGTGCAATATCTGGTTTTAGTATTGTCGTTGCGTACAAGATTTATTTTATGAAGTTGAGAAATTATTATTAATAAGATTTAGAAGCACATAGACGAAAGATTGTTAGAACAGTTAAATTATATTCTCAGGGGAAAAACTTGTTATATACGTGTTATTAATTTAGCAATAGAGAGAATATTTGGTGGTGCTAAGGATTTTTTTTTTAATTGAAAACTGCAAAGTGTGCTATAAATATTATACAGCACTTCGTGCAATGTTCTGAGATCGCAGACTCGAATTTAAGAACAACACGAACGTAGTATCTTTGAGATACACGGCGATGCGGAAGAGAAGTTGGCAACTCGGCACCTTCAGCGTCTTGCGAGAATCATCTTTATAGATTTACTGCAAATTGAACAATCTATAATTTGTGGCCGGCCGTGCTCACAGCGCGTAACAAGCGCGGGTCAGTGAGCACAGTTCCGACGTGGCATGGGCATGAAATCATTAATACCTGGTTCATCAGCAAGTCGCTTCAAAGCCACACTCCGAAGCTAAAGCTAAGCTACCTTGCGAAGTTGCTCATTATAAACGCGGAATTTTTCATTTATTTCCCGCGGATCTACAATTTATTTTTAATTTATTTTTACGTATATTGGATAAATCTTTTATTAATTTGTTTTAATTAATCAAAGAATACAATTATTTTTGTCTCTGATGTAAATTTCCATTTGAGTTCTTCGTATATCAGGCTTATCGATGTCAATATCAGACAATAATAATAAATTTGAATTATTTATATTAATGTTTTTTAAATAAATTTATGTAACAAATTATTACTTGTATGAAATTTATATTTCACTGGATAGTGCATTCGTTTTGACAAGTAAGACAGAAAAATAGAAAATACCGCTAATGAATGTTCGTTGAGAGACCGGGCAGTACATAAGAAATATATAGTTACAAGGGTAAGGAGGGAACTTTCAAAGGACGAACGAATTGTTAATTGGCGGATAAAGATTAAACGGGATATAACGATCGTGCAGAAGAAGCATACTGGTATAGTCTCCATTCGTCTCTCGTTCTTTATCCATTTCCCGTGCTCTCTTTGTGTTTCTGTTTCGAGCACTGTGCGCGCTTGCTGCGCGCACTTCTCTTCGCGGGCATTTATTTCGCGTGTAATTTGCCGGCATTAAACGTCAGCGTGGTCTGATTTACCGCACGAGTGACCGTGGACGAATCGCTACCGGGCCCATGGAACACGTATCTGCGAGGAAAGAGCATAGAGGAGAGAACGGGAGGAGGAAAAAGAAAGAGGGAGACGGGAGGGTTGCGTGCAGTTTCCAAGGTGGAGAAGGAACGGCGTCGGGGCAATCGGGGAGGTGAGGAGAAAGGGCGGGGAGCGCTGGAGCCCAGTGGCGAAGGGCATCGGATTGTGCGTGCACGGGGCATACCCGAAAGGTAGACCCACATAATGATTTAGTGACAAACTGCTTGGATCGTAAATATTACCGCCGTGTGAGCCATGAGCCACTCGCGAGAGAAAGAATACTGGCGGGCCCATTACACGTTGTGCCCTTTCGCCGCGCTTCCTCGGTGAACTTATGGGGGAAGAAGTGGCTTTCGAGAGAAATATCTTTTTCTCATTTGATGAGAAAACCTTCGTCAATCAATGATACTGCATGACATTTTCGATTGTTATAATTATTATTATAAACTTTAGAATCAGAAATTTTTTTTCACATATTTACGTATACCCATGCACAATTACGTATGCCTTATGTGTTATTATTTATTTTATTAGTTATCAAATATAAACCCACATTACCTTTTTTTTACAATTTTATTTTGTTATAATATTAAAAATAATATTTCTTTTCTTTTTTATTCCATGATATTCTTTCAAGATTTAATAATTAACTACACACTGCACTTCTTCCTGTTAAATATATAAAACTATTAATATCTATTTTTAGAACGTGTTACAAAAGCGTCGATTAACTGGAAATCAACGCTTGTCGATTTATTTTAGCTTGCCCGCATACAAGGGAATAATGAATTTGAATTTAATGCGTTTGCTATTAATGTATGAAAATTTTTTAATGCGTAAACGGGAATATATGTATATATGTTTTCTACGTTGAAGAGAGTGCAGACGATGCTGTAATGTAGTCTTGTTATGTAGTCCTGTACTACTATACTCGTTTATCTTGTACCGGTGTACGGACTACGGAATAAATGACAGTAATGATATGTCTTAAGCGCTTACTGTTTAACGGCTCGTGACACTTATGCTGTATTAGTCATGACACTATGCTGTATTGGTCTATAGTTACGATGTTGTAGTTGAATATAATCATAATATATTATGGAACAGAGTACTAGTCAATATAGACAAATCTGTGTGGATAGATAGAAATTATCATATTATATTAACAAACAAAAACAAATCAGTTTTTTATATTTAACTATATAAAAATTTTTGTTTCTAATTATTTCTTCGTTATTACCTGAAGCTTTATTTTTAAATAAAATTTTTCTTCTGGTGATTTTTTACAATATCAAAATAATAAAATAAAAAAATAAAAAAAATAAAAAAACTATTATTTTGTTGATCAAATAAAATATTATTGATAATATAGTAATAAATAATATCGTTTGCTGATTAGTTTAATTATTTCGTTCTTTCAAGCATTTGAAACACCTGACGTCTTTATTACAGCTAATTTTATTCTGCGCGCGCATAAATGATAAATAAAGAAATAAATAGTCAAATGCAGAGACGTAATGAGCAAGGAAAAATCAGTGACACACGAACAAAACGGAAATGGTCACTTATAAGTTTCATCCTGTGGCGTGCATCGGTTATTCGCTTTTTTCGATTCTCATCTTTATTTTTCCGTCTATATATACATGTGGCTTCTTAAGTTCGTTGAGAAATGAGCACGATATCCTCACCAATTATCCGACCTCCTAGGAGAAACCGGAATCATGGAAGGTAGTATCATTGTAAATAAGCGAATCCGTTTTCCGTGACCATTAACTATATTAAGCAAAATCATAGCAATTTATGAAACCGAAGGGTGTTCAGCTCTTCGTATCCCATTTCTCCTTCACCTTTTTTCCCCGTTTTCTTTCTCTTTGTCTCCTCTGCTTTTGTTTTTTTTTATTTGAGTGTTATTCGAATCTCAGTTTGTGCTTTATCTGCGTCATTCCGGCACGTTTCGTCATCCACTACATCAGTTTTTGCTTGTTTCTTTCTCGAAACTTATGGAAAAATTAACGTTTTATGATTGTCGTAAACAAGGGTAATTTTCAATTAATGCGGCGGTTTAAATTTATTGCGATGTTAACTGTATTACTCATTAATATTAATAATGATCAAAACAAAAATAAATAATATTTGTACGCTGGTTATGAGTTACGCGAATTTATTAGGTTATTGCCTTGTTATTGTAAATGAGATAATTAATTCATTTTTTACTAAGTTAATTACTAATTTATTTACATAGACAGTACAGAGATATATTTTTTCTTTTTCTTTCAAAATTCATTATTATAAGACTGAAATAATTAGTCCGATATTTTCAACAAAATTGTATACCTATATGTGTTATAACACACACACATTTTGATAAAAATATTGAATTAATTATTTCACTTTTATAGTAAAATACATATGAATTAATTCTGAAAGAAAAATTAAATATATCTTTTTACTGTCTATATCAAGAAAATTTGTATACAACAATAGAATTAAAATATTTTGTCAAATTCACATAGTTTACAACATTTTTATATGTGTGTATAATGGCGTGTAATTCTATAATTATTCGCGTATAATCGTTGTGTAAATTTTTATTTCTGTAAATAGTTCTGCAACACACATCCCCCCTTTAGAATTTCAGTTATTTATCGCATAGTTATCCTAATTATGAGTCGTATTTTTGTAAAGTCGCGAAATACCCCGCTTTTTCTGTGTCTTGTAATTGCACAGCGCGAACATACTTCGGCGCCAATGCGTTTTCTGTAATCAGAGGGGTAACCTGCCGCAAGATAAAAGCATCGTCGGGACATACCATCGAACATAATTATATCGTAATAACGCGACTATTGCCGTGGCTATATACATCTACTATTATCATTTCTGTCGGCTCACCGGTGCGCGCTCTGTCATGCAAGTAATATTTAATACGCTCTCTGTATCAAGAAAGGGAGGAAGGAAACAGAATGACGAGGGATAGCGAGGGGTACGGTGAGGGGTAGATTGCGGCACAATTTTGCTGGACATTCCGCGACGGCCACTTTTCTCAGCTACCGACTCATATACCTTCTCGTACCCGAGCAAAAACTAATTACCTTGCTCGGGCTTACCTCTTTTCGGTTAGTCAGATATATTCGCGTTATAACACCAATGATTTATTATTTATAATCTTAGGTCTTATGCAAAACGTGCCACTTACCTAGGATCTTTCGATCATTTATCTTTCGTTAATTAATTTGGTTCCTGTTGTATTATGTTTTTCTAAAGGACATTTCGGTGACTCTATCTACAGTGTTACTTTAATTTATATAATATCGTTTTAGCTATATATATATATATATATATATATATATATACTGCCTACACGAGTGAGTCTTTTACGTACAAGACATGGCAAAATAATAATGTATTGTAAATAATACAAATTGAGAAAAATTGCATCATAAGAAAATATTGCGGAATATACCATTCAACAATATGATGTATATATCTCGTGTAAAAAAGTATATATGTCATAATATACATATCTCGATACATATATTACGTAACAGGAAACTTACCCTGATCACTTCCCTTAAGATGAAGGCAATATGTTCCTCTCGTATTCTTTTGTCACTTGCGATCATCCCACGAACGAGATCTATGACTGTTCCACCTTCGCAGAGCTATAACATATAAATAATGCCATGTTGTTAGTTATAATTATAATCATGCGTTTGAGTTAAGAAACCTAAGTTAGATGAAAAAAGTTAGCAGCAAAATTGTGCTCATTTATTGAGAATTTGAGCTTAAACTCGTCATAAATGTTATGAGCGATTCACACCGCTTATAAGATAACTGTTGTGTAACAATTGCTAACTTTTTTTTTACTTATGATGTAATTGTGCAACATGAGATTGATGTGTTAATTGAAATGCCAATCTAATTGCGGAAGTAATTTGAGTCGGTGGACGGGGGTTTAGAATTAAGTTTTACGTGTGTGTGTTTGTATTCCACAAGCCTTGGGGTAAAATATCTGTACGAAAGCTTCTACTCTAATAATTTCTGAATGATTCTTCATTTAATTATAGATTTTACGAAAGTTAATTCAGGCAGAAAAAGACTCTCGTAATCCATTTCTCTAGAAATTAAGCACCTGAAGAACTTATAATCAAAAAGTGTAATAAACTTCGCGCATATGTCTACAATTACACGAAGCGTGCGGTAATTATGAGTAAACGTGATCCAACGCTTCATATATTACATTACCCTAGACTGTCTCATGTGAATCGCACGGATCGTAACAGATTCAACCCTTCTCTTTCACACAGATTTAATACAGATTTTTCCAAGCCTCATGCTTCCTTCGTTAAATTAAAAGTTTGATTGTTTTCGTAGGATTATATTTTTATAAAATGTTCGTTCGAACATTATATTCAATAACCCAGATGTTATTCAATTGCGATTTAACTTTAGCAAAATTGAACGGTTCTGCGTTCAGTTTTGCTAAAAGTTAAATGGCAATTAAATAACATATGTGCGACGATGAAGAACCTCTTTCTCGAATTTTGCCAGCAGAAGTAGAGTCGCGCAAGGCTTTATCGGGGCCTTACATTCGCGCCAATAAAACTCGCTCGATATGAAATACCACCGGCGATAAATCCTTGCCACATTGTCGTTGCATGTCTCTTTCTCTTTCTCTCTCTTTTCCTCCTCGAGATCTCGGCGCTCGTTTCTGCCTGAGCCGACTTTAAAGCCGATTGACTTACAAAACTGCTATTCGGTCCGCGCTGCACCGTCGACGAGATGCGTCTCCTTTCTACCGCTACAACAGGCCTCCGCGGCCCGTTGCGCCTTTATTGCTTGTAATCTCCGGCAACGAGCAATCAGCGAGCTTAACGCGTAGCGACCGGCGACTCATTACGTTTCTTCGTTGCGCATACTTAGCCCGTCTCCGAGGCTCGCACGCGAATTCGCTTGCCGAAGTGAATCGTGAGATTCAGGCGAATCTCGTCGTTTTTGGCGTGTTCACGCGTCGCCTTTGAATCTGTGCGAGACTTGAGAGAGGATTGATCGAGAATGTGGGTGGTCAAAGTTAAAAATGTATAAGAAGTTGCTTTGTGAGCAAATAAAGATGTCAAATATCTCGATAAAGAGATATTCTCTTAATATAGATATCAAAATATTATAATGGTAGCTTAATTGAAATTATGTGTATGATTAAATATGTATTTACGTAATTAAGCATTTGTAGGTTTTGGAATATGCTTTTATGCTTAAATCAATGTTTATATAATAGATTTACGTAAATTAAACTATAATTATTGTAAAGAAGATCATTGAGTATATCTCTCTCTCTTCTTTCTTTTTTTCTCTCTTTTTTATCAAATTAAGGGCCGGTTGTTTCAACTTGTTGGTCAGCTAACTAATAGTTAAATCATATGTCCATCTTTGTCTAATGTAATGGATAAATAAAGACATATATATGATTTAACTATTAGGTATTAGTTTACCAACAGGTTGGAACAACCGGCCCTAACTCTGATTAATAAAAAAAACTTGAACTGATAAAGAATAATATTTTTTTCCATATTCATAATTATTTCTAAATTTTACGTTATATTAAAAATATATTTCACATGTTTTTTCGTGACAGCATAATTTTTGGAGTTTACGTAAAAAAAGTATATCATGTAACTTTAGAAAGTTAATGAAACGATTTTCTTTAAAAACATATTTCTGATGTTTATTAACGCGTGTTCTGAACGACAAAGGGCGTGGCCGAAAAGGTCCCGATTCCCGAAACGACTCGGCGGATTTTCGAGTGCGCGTATTACGTCAACTCTATCGTCGCTTTATCCGAGATAAGTAATAATGTTTCGGGCACATACCGCGGAGGTCCGTCCGTAAATTAAAGCCGCGACGTGCCGAGCCTCACCTGCGTACACGAACGAGTTTAATGATTGTTTAATGGGGGCGCGCGTGTGTCGTAAATTATCCGTATATTCGACGGTCTCAAATGCTTGAAATTGCCTCCGGGTTCTGAGCACGGGTATACAGACGGTAACCCGCTCTTTCTCTCCCTCTCTTCCATTGTCTTCCTCAAACCGCCTTCATCTTTCGTTCTGCATCTTTGTCCCGTATTCTCCCTTTTTTTCCTCTGTCTTCTCGTTGAAGAATTACAATATGTTAAAGGAAACGCGCATTACGGGTATTTTGCGCGGAATCGATAGGGACTTCGTTGCGATTTCGACCTTTGGTACTATACTATATAATATCGTATTTTAAAAATATGCGTATTGCAAAATATATTGGGGACATTAATGTATTAAAATAAACATTTTTTGAGGAAATTAAAAAAAACGAAATAAATATTGTTGACCTTAACCTCCATCTTCATGTGATATATACTTTAATAAACAATGAGATAAAAATAATGAGTTTAAGAAAGGGGAATTGTGAAAATGTTAGTTGGTGCCTTTAAATTTGCATTATTAGTCACTTTATAGCATGTAAGTTATACTTTCATATTTCGTGCTTTATACACAATCATAAATTTTTAGATTTTTTTTACATAATTATCTTTCTAAAGCTTACCTCCATGACGAACCATATTTCGTCGTATTCGGCTTTCTTAGTTGATCGTCTGCGATATATTCCGTAGAAATCCGGTAGATTTGAATGACCGGCGAAATCACGAAGAATATGATACTCTTCTACAATTAGGAACTGCGTTTCCGGCGTGAGCTTTTGAATCTTAATGGCAACTTTTTTATTTCCTGAAACACAATCGATATGTATATTTATCTTTGCGTGTGATTATTCTGCTGCAGCAAGCAGCAGTTTTCCCATGCTTCTGTATCTCGCGCGATTTATATTTTCATGGTTTTACACGAATTTCGTCTACATGAATGTATATCCTTTCGTTACGTACCAGCTTGCTGATCAATCCCTTCGTAAACATCGCCGCATATGCCAGTACCAATACGATCCTTCAGTTCATATCTCTTTCCTGGATCCTGAATACTATTCAATCGTTTAAGAGTCATAGATCCTGTGTCCTGGTTCTTACCCCGATTTTCCATTTTCCCCTGCTCATTTCGGACGTTATCGTGAAAATCGTTACTTTCTCGTTGTTTTCCGTAACCGTAATCGTTCATTTTGCAGGTAGATAGTGTCTGTCATCTGAAATGTGCATGCTAGAATAGAAACCGAAATATCTATAAATCATTCTAAATAATTAACAATGATTAAAACATATGCATATGCGGAAAAAAGTATTTTGAAAAATAACTTTTATTCTGCGAGTAATAGTTATTTTTATGCAATTAGCGATTCAAAAAAATTTGAGACAATATGAATATATAAATTCCTTTAAAGTAAATAAAATATTTATTTCGTGGAATAATTAAATAACTAAATGCATTAATTTTAGTTCGCAATGAACAATATCATTTAATAAGAACGATAACAGATTATATTAAAGCTTCGATGAATTACTTTATCAACTAACGTGTAGTTTTTGTAGTACATATTATAGTAATACATATTTTGTAGTAATACAGATTGTGTGTCATATGAATTTATGTATTGTTTCTTTTTTCAGAAAACTGATACTTATGGATGTGTACGTCGATGATAAAGAAATGCTCCTTTACATCCTCAAAGAAATCAGGGTCGATATCTTCTTCTTGTGATCAAGTCGCAGGATCGAGGATGACTCTTTGAACGCTCTTGGAATATTTTAAGAGACGTCAAGATTGGGTCGGTTGAGTGTTTTAGCAGCCTTCCCCCCACCCTTTCTCGGACCACAAAGGTGAGTGCTAATTATATTCTCTCTCGAGTGCCCCGTGAACGAGTGGTAATCGCTAATTAGTACCTTGCTTCCTGAAAGCTTCGGCGGGCGTTGCCGAAGAAGGATCGGGCGAAGAAAGGATCGGAAAGGCGTCGTTGGCCGCGAACCTGACTCGCATCTCTGTCTGTTTATCGATCGTATGTTTTAATCGAATTATACAAAGCTTGCTCGTTTTGAGATTTAATCGAATTCTTCTTACATAAACAAATTAAGACGCGTCCATCAAAATTTCTCTCAGAAGATTATTTTTCTTAATTCGCGAGATATGGAATAATTATAAAACTTTCACGGTAAATTTATCATTTTTGTGTCAATAAATGTTTGCAATTTACCGATAAGATGGAATAAAACAAAATTAAATATTTTGCAAATATTCTTGTATAATTATAGGCGCTTCTTCTAAAAACAATTTCGACAAATTAATTCATAAACTTACCATTTAGTCATCAATACTAATTGTAAAGCTTGTATATGGCTATTTTGTGACTGTTTCCTGTACAAAAAAATGTACAGGATGGATATCTTATAGTCTATTTATCGCACACATATATTACGATTTACATAAAAATATTTTAACATTCACCGCCAAGCGTATTTTAGTTGATTTTCCATTTACGCCGGATTAAATGATTTTGTAGAAGAACAATAAAATACATAATTTATAGTGTTGAATTTTTAGTATTAAGTTGCACAAAAATATGATATATGAAATTTATTTGACAATCACTCCATGACAATCACTGATGATTGACAAAAAACTCAGTGTCAGTCACCAGTAACCATTCACCAGTCATAATGGTGTATGTGTTAAACGTGTGACAGCAAAATCACGCAATAAATATTTTTCGTATATCTATATATTAAAATAGCAAAGAATCTGGGATAGTAGATAGCCAGTTATTTTTCTTTATATATAATTAATGTTAAGATGTTATTTTCTTAGCTTACGCTTTAGCATAATCCATTTACGAGTTACTCCGATTTTTTTTTATTTCTCTTCTCTCTAAGGACGCAGTTGATAAGCTTCATGAAAGCGTGCCGTTTCTAATCGTATTATCATTCGGTTTCAAATACTATTACAACAAAACGTATAATCAAGATTTCATAAATAAAAAAAAAATTTCATAAATAAATAAAAAGATACTTTCTTATTTTTTCTTTCTTATTTTCTTTTCCTTAAAAGTTTAATTTTAACTTTTTAATATAGAAGCACGCGTTTTATAGGATATTTCTTTATAATTTTTGTCTTTTAGTAATTGTGCATCTTCAAAGATGCGATCATTTCAGTTAATTTAATTCTGCTTCGTTCATTATCGCGAATTAAGCGTCACACCTTCGAGTTCCTATAAAAAATTAATCTGCTATTCCTCGACACGTATCCTCGGATCTTTGCGAACTCGTGTAAATCCCTAGCTAATGCACAGGTCGGCGAGAAAACCACCGAGTATGCAGGGCGAGAAAAGAGAGGAGTCACGTCGTTAGCCAATTCATTTATTCCCGGTAGGTCGGCGCCCGTCCGGCATAATCCGTCGATTTGTCGGCACGGCGTGTCCCGTGTAATGCCGCTTCTTGCCGCTTGTAATCGAGTCGGAGGAAAGGAGAGCGACTCGAGCGAGAGGACGGCGCGTCACTGACTATATGTGAACGGCCGTAAGAAAAGCCACTCGATCCGGAGAACGTTCACAGTTCCATCCTCCTTCTCCTTCTCCTCCTCCTTCTTCTGTTAACTCCCGGCGCCCTCCAGGATCTTCCTGCCTCTGTCTCTCTGTCTTTGCCACCTTTCCTCTTCGTCCTGAGCTGATCCTGCGTCGCCTTCCTTTCCGCTTTGCACCGATGCCGGTGCAAGTTTATTGATACGGTGGGGCGCTAAATTATTGATGCCCGACTGCACGCCGCGAGACAACGAAGAAGGAAAGGAGGAGGTGGACGTGGACGTATCCTGTGATTTCAGAAAAAAGTTTTCCACGTCACTCGGCCCGTCACCGGTCTTCCCGCCGCTCGCTTCTCGCTGCCTTCGGCTCGTCCTCTTCTGCGTATTAAACAAGCGAGGTGAACTCGAGAGCCCGTGCTCTTTAAAAGGAAGGAAGAACTGTGGGACAACGAAACGCACATTGTGAGAAAGTTTCGCGCGATATGTATGAGGAACCATTGCGAGGTATGTGTTAATAGGGATGAGTTCACAATCTCTCTGATCTCTTCTGACTTGGCTCCTTTCTGAGAAATTGATACTTGTTCTCCGTTTATGTTGCTTCCGTGGAAAACCGATTTGAATAATCGCTGCTTCTTGAGAAGTGTTATTATTGCTATCATTAGATAAATGCTGTTCTCGATTCTCCGCAAGTTTCCAGCGTCGCTATTGCTAAGAAGATATTACCATAGTGCTGATTATGTATTTTTTTTTTAAAGATGATGGCAATTGGTAAGGCTAAACCCAATCCATAGCATTCCAGAAATTGAATCTAATCGCACAATCGTGTTGAGTAACTATTGATTGGTATATATCGGTACGCGCAAGGTATAATTGCCGCAAGGCAATCGCTGATCTGTTGCAACCTCCATTTGCATTTTCCACGTGATCAATTGACTGATTGACTCATGCAACGTATATAGAAATCAATAGGCTTCCCGACATTCGTTTCTGCGTTTCTGCGAAATTCGTACATTCGCTTCTCCAAAAACCAGCTGTGTGGGAAAGTTGATATCTGCTCGGCCTCGAGGACGGTCGCCTGCCACAGCGGAATGTTAGCACCGCGAATCCCTGGGAAGAAACGGCAACGGTAGTAGAGTGGCAGAAGAAAAAAGAGGAGGGAGAGGGACAGGGGACCGAAAACGAGCGTCGTCGCTCGGGTCCGACCAGACTCGGGGACCAGTTGAAAAGGGTTCGGCACTCCTCCCGCTGGAAAGCACCGCTGGTGAACCGCTGTGACAAGTAGCCCGCTCGCTTCTCTCCCGTGCTCGTGCAAGAACCGCGCACTTGCTGCGTAGCGTCGGTATAATCGTTTATTCCTCTTCCTTTTTCTCGCGACCAATTATTATCATAGCGATTGAAATGCCTAGAGAGTTTTCGCTTATTTTCATAATAGATTTTGGATATGGTAAATCCACTGCTCAAGTGAACCTGTGTGAAGTAAGCACACCATTTTGAAAATTTTGAAATTCCAAAAGTTGTTCCGGGTTGTTCTAGACTTGTTCTAAATTGTTCCAAAAAATCAAATTTTTTAAATACAAATGTTCGTGGAAAATTAATAAAAACAATTTTCTGACCTGGCACCCTATTTTTCGAAAATCGAACTTTTCAAGGTTGTTCTAGTTGTTCTAAATATTGTTCCAAAATTAGTTTAATTGGTCAAAAAAACTTTAAGAGATATTGAAAAAAGAAAAATTTTGAAAATAAAGTTTTTGGCTATTTATTCGTAAATAAAATGACTTACAAAACTGTTTTAGAACATATTTATATCCGCGAACAACTCAGAACAAAATTTTTAAGACCAGAACAAGAATCTACAGGGTACTTTACTCTTTATCGGAAAAATTTGTTTTTTGATTTCCTTAGTTAAAAATCTTGTTCCAGGCTTTCCGCGTTAAAACTATCGTGTTCTCCACTGGAACAACTCAGAACAAAATTTTTAACCAAGAAATTCAAAAAATAAATTTTTCCGATAAAGAGTAAAGTGCCCTTTAGGTTTTTGTCCTGGTCTTAAAAATTTTTGTTCTGTTGTTCCAGTGAAGAACACGAGAGTTTTAACGCGGGAACAAAATTTTTAACCAAGAAATTCGAAAAATGAATTTTTTTGATGATGAATAAAGTGCCCTTTAGGCTCTTATTCTGGTCTTAAAAATTTTGTTCTGAGTTGTTCGCGGTTATAAATATCTATGTTTTAAATCAATAGTTTTAGAGTAAGTTATTTTATTTACGAATAAAATGGCCAAAAACTGTTACTTCTAAAATTTTTCTTTTTTCAATATTTCTTAAAGTTTTTTTGACCAATCAAACTAATATTTTGGAACAATGTTTAGAACAACTAAAACAACTAGACCAACTAGAACAACCTGGAACCTGAAACCTGGAACCTGGAACAACCTTGAAAAGTTTGATTTTCGAAAAATAGGGTCGTGCCAGGTCAGAAAATTGTTTTTATTAATTTTTCACGAACATTTTTATTTAAAAAATTTGATTTTCTGGAACAATTTAGAACAAGTCTAGAACAACCCGGAACAACTTTTAGAATTTCAAAATTTCAAAAATGGGGTGCTAACTTCACACAGGTCTCGAGTAACGTAGCAATTCTTCAAGATATCGCGAAGTTAGCGCGAGTTGGTTTTTTGTTCCAAGTCGCTTTTTCTTCGTCTTTCTAAAGTTCTCCCTTTGTGTAGTTTAGATTGTACTTATCTTTCGTTTTTGGTGCAGGTATCCGCAATGAGGCAATCGCCGCGCACACGGGTCAAGTCTTTTCGCATGCTGCGGTTCGAACTACTCGCGGCGTAGAAACGCGTACATCTCGAAGGCGGGACGTCTTACGGAGTCCTTTCTTGCTTCGCGTCTTGTTCCTTTTATAGACTCCCAGCGATCGATGCTTTCGGCAGATAAAGTGTCAGAGCCTGTTCGTAGAGTCCAAGCCTGAGGTGTTGCAATTCTCGCGTTCTCGTCTCGAAAAATTGTAGCGATTGTACGCTATTTCCGTCAGCGGGCTAATTGATACCAAGAACCTGGTCGCTTGGTCTTCTCTTCGCCGAAGCTCATGTAACATTTAACCTCCCGGTGTATTTTTTGGGTTTGCGCGAGTCGCGAGAGGCTCCATCTCGGCCCATCTTCGGGTTTTTCTCTTTTGCTTCATTCTTTCGTTTCAACAATGTCGATGTCAGAAATTCCAATACGACGGACATGCGATTTTGTATGTTGCTTCGCTTGGAAACAACCTGTTGTGAAACCTATAAATGAGAGATGAATACTTTCGTGTATCGCCACACGAAAGTCTTATGAATAATTTTTCTCTCTTAATATATATATCTTACCATTGTCGTAGCAAAATATGACAACTTGGCTTCAATAACACTTGCTATTGAATGCATTTTACGAATGATGTTATACTTTTTGTTTCACTTGTTATAGTTATTAAAATACTTTCTCTTTATAGGTTTTCTATATACTTAAAAAATTAGAGAATAAAAACTACAATACGTTGTTATATATACATGTTGAAATATGGTTAATATATAATATTTACTTTATTCATCTTACACAATATTAAAGAGAGGAGATCTTTTACATAATTTCTTCTTTCTAGTAGAGAGAATAAAAATGTTTACCTCTGCATGTGTCGTAAATAACTTAAATAAGATCAATCGCGACACATTTTATTTAGTATTCCAAGTACCGATTACACTATCCGCACGTTACTCTTCGCCGTCACACCCGCCACTCCTCGACTTCATCATTTTTCGTGTATGCGTAACTTTTCTTCACGGCCCTCGCATCCGCGATACGGTAGGCGTGGTGACGACGAGAAGAGGGTGCGCGAAAATTGTACTTACTTACGTAAGAGACGCCGCTCTCTCAAGTCGTCCCGTGCGACAGAATTCACCTCTAATTAAAACGCGTCTAGCAGGTCGTACAGGCCCCCGCGGCGTTCACCCTTGCAGTGCCAGCCGCGACTAAGTGTACTACGACGTATTCGTATGGGGTGGCAGTGCGCGAGGGATGCGAGCGCGATGCTTGGCTTCCATGATCCAATAATACCGACTTAATTAGCTAACTGTCTAACTCCGAGCAAGCCTGTTAGCTCATTGATTTCACTCGCCAGACTGCGAGACTGCCATCCAACCATTTCACTATCCCATCCACACCACCCTTGGAAATCCATATTATCTTTCATTCATCGTTATAAGGATCGTTCTAAGTTCTATCGAGAAGCGTCTGGGCTGCATGGATGAACTTTGGTCCTCTCCCCTTTTCTCGCCCTCATCTTTCTCGCAGGCTTTTCAAATTGCTCATCGGGTCGAGATACTTAATAAATTCGCCGCGTGCTTTTCAGCGCTTTCGCTTAATCTTTCGCAGACATCTTAATCTTTATATTCATAGAATATTCGCGTGAGAAGAAATAATTGTTTAATACTTAGGTAATATTACATTTATCGTCACGCGAAAAATTAGAATAATACTCTTTAAAATCATAATTTTTTTATTTATTTATATAGCACTTATTGACAGCAAGAAAATAAGAGAACAATAAATATCATATATTTTTATCATTATATATGCGCCGTAAAATCATTTTTCATTATTTTTTTTAATATAAAAGAAAGTTAATATTTATTAGATTATTCTTTTATCTGTCTATCACATTGATAACGAAATAAATACAAGTAGTGTAATTTTGTAAAAATAGAAATTTAATAATTCTTACCAAAGAAATGCCTAAAATACTTTTATTGTATTTTGAAGAATTATACACAGTTGGAAAGTTTGTGTTAAATATAACATAAATTATACATGTCCCAAACGGTCCACTCAAGTTTTTGTGTTAATTTAACATAATATGGATGTGTTAAATGATATAACACCGATACTATGTTAAAATATTTCAACAGAAAGGAAATGTAATTCTGATCGTAATTTGAGGTTAATTATGCGCATGAACATAACTTTTATGTTGAAGTTAAGATTGTCAGATAAAATCAACACTCTTTTTCTGTAAATTTGAACACATTTAATAAATACGTTCAAATTGTGTTACTACATATAATATATATTTTTTAAATTATTTTAATAATTTAATATTTTTTAAATTTGTTTTATATATATATATATATATATATAATTTCAATTTTAATATAGCAGGCATATGTTAGATCTACACATGTATATGTGTTAATTACTTTACACAAAAATTTTAACAAGGACCTTTTTTAACAAAACTATATATAAAAATTTTCCAACGGTGTGTACTTTTCGTTGCGCATGAAACGCGTCTATTATGCGTAGCGGAAGCGCATAATTACTACAAGTCAATAATAAAGTAAGTGAAAAAGGAAATAAATAAGACAAATAAGTATAAGAGAAACGATTGCGTCGTACGTGCGCACGTTTGCTTCTCTCGATGTACTTACTCTGGAAAAAGATCTCTCAGGGCGGCACGGCGCGCGCGCGATTAATGCGCTTTATCGCGGCTTCTTCAGGATCGTCCTGGTCGCTGTCGCCGTCAAAGGGAGCCGCTCGCCATTCGCGGGACTGAGTGGTTAATGCGGATGCGCGCCTTACCACTCCTTCTTGCTTCGCGAGTGTTTCCTTGGATTTCGACGTTTTATCGCGGATGCGTATAACTGCCACTTGGCTTAATACTCGTTAAGTTAGCAGTTTGTTATTCGCGGGAGCTTATAAAAAAGTTTTATGTCTCTTACAGCTTATAAAAAAGTAATTAACCTTTTTTTTTGCTGTAGACAAAAATAATTCGATAATCTGTGTAGCTTTGTGTCAATGCATGATGTTTGAATATCAGAGGATAATTGAATTAATCCAAAGATTTATTGTGAATTTTTTAAGGAATAAATTAAATTGTAGAATTATATGATAATGCAAGAAATTGAGTAATAAAATAATAATAAACTAAAAAATAGGTAATTGAATATATATTATTATTATATCCTTTCTAAAAAAAGGCATGTTAAATCGATACTCGCATCTCTCGAAGTCTTCTCGAAAGTCTCGAATTGTTTTGTTGGCTTTTTTCCGCGATGCTGATTGATTCTTTTGCTGCGCTAACTTCGTGAGCGGCTGTCATAGCATATTTTGACAGTTGTGTGTAATATTAAAGCTAAATAGCGCGCGCGAATCGCGCGTCTGTGATGTCTAGTATAGTAATAAAATAAAGATAAAGTTGTATTTATATTGCGGAAATTAATTATCGTGAGTATTCATCTTGGAGCAATTAGCTTGATTCTTGTGAGTCATCTCTGTGCCGATCATGTACGAGTTACGTGAATCATAGAACTTTTTCGCTCTATTTCGCTCACGCTGTTTATGTGTCTTATATAAAATCAATATGGTCTTTCTTTTTGCCTTTTGGGCCATTAGATATTCTTTAGTTTGGATACTTACATCGGTTTGCCGCTCTTTTACGCTAGCATTTTTTTTTGCGCGGTTCTATCAGTTGCGAAAGACCGATTGCCGGTTTATGAAAAAACTTGTACTGTTCACATTTTGATTTATTAGCGATCGGGATAAAAAAACAATATCCGTACGATATCGACGTATCTATATTGTGATTTGACTTATAGTGACTATATAGTCACGGAATTGAATGGTTAGAAATTTGAATCTATTAGTCAGAATATGATTGGGGCAATTATAAGGATTTTCTGTGCAACACGAAAAGATGGTGTAGTAATTATATTCTTATGCAAAATAATTAACTATTAAAAGCATTGACATAATTAGGTATGAGATATACACATCATCAAGGTAACTGTTTCAATATTTCTTTACTAATATAAAAAGATTAATTGATTAAGATTCATTGGTAGAGTCAGTTAATAAAATGGCATGTTTTTTAACATACGCTAACACTCCTTTGTTTTTTTCCATCACTTTAATAGCATGTCTTTATATGTATGATATTTACATCTAGTAATTAGATGACATCGAGCTGTAAGTGCAGTGTTGATGGCAGTAGTAGTGCGAACGTGTTGTCAGACAGAAGTATGATTAGGAATGACGTGGTAAGACGATTAGCCTTGATTGTTAATTCCGCGGCTTAAGTTAAGTGCGCTTTTTTCCGTCTAAAGATGGAATTGGCATAGATCTTTTCAAGATTCTAATGCGCATTTAGATGTACCTAATATTCTTAAAACAAAAGATATTTCGCTGATTCGGAGGCAACCAGAAAGAAGCAACTAAAGATGTTTCTAAAGATAAAAATGTTATTCGGATTAACTGCCATAATAATTTGACGAGACACCTGAAAATTGATACAATAGAGGGTATTGTTTGTTGAAGGAACTCTCTTTATTGTACGCGCAATTAAATTGTGTACAATCGTGTTCGTCAAACGGGACACGTCTTTCGTCTAATAATACTGTGCTGGAGGTTTTACAGTTCACATAGAAGTTATAAAATTAAATATTAAATTAAATAGAGCGTTGTTATAAATAAATTATAAGTTTACTTAACCTATGGATCATTTTATATTACTCACGCCATTACGGAATAGTTTTTGCTTGCGCAAGATCTCTTCTAATGCGATTGGACCTTTGCGATTGATTCATGTTTCTTCGTTACTCAATTCAATCGTTCGTAGCTGATTGGTAAATCGAAGTATAATTTCCGTAATCGACGTTTAGTAGAACACGATTTATGTCAGTCAGTGTTTCGCGTGACTTTTTGCTACATCCAAGAATTACTTACGCATAATCCAAGATTGGACTTTTTGATAACATAGAAATCCCGCATAAAAATGTACTTTCTCCATGAAAATTAAGATTTCGAAAAAGTGCAATCAATACACTGCTCTATCATAAAGACTATTTTGAAACAGGACGAATATGTTGACGAGTAAAAAATTGCATTGTTCAATTATAATTACAATAATTATCATCGCGTTTAAAGACTCCTTGGTCTTCATAGAAATCGATTTAATTTTGCTAACAAAGATTATTACCTTCCTAGTACATTCGCAGAGATTCGCAGAGATTCGAGGTTAGCAGATAAGTACTCCGATATCGTAATAGTCCATGAGAAATTTGTGCCTGATAATCCTGGTTCCAATAAGAATCGTATATTATTAATCTTCCTTATGTGTCTCTTGATCGATTTTTGTGACCAAATAGCCTCGTCGCGCCGCGCGCGCGCATCTTCGACGCATGTCCGGAGCAAATTTTTTCTCTTATCGAACCAACGATGTGCCACTTATTATCTTTCTCGTCGACTCGATCGCGGAAAGGAAGAAAAAAAATTCGCTTTCCGTCAGTCTTAGACTTTCATATTTTGTTTTTCGTTTCCTCATTCCACATTCCACCTCATTTGCAAACCGTGATCCACTCCTCCACCGTGCAATTCTGACATTGTACGTAGCAGCACCAGTGAAACTTGCATCTGCACCGCTCCGTTCGCCGCTGTCGCACCACGTTGTAGCCTCTGCCGCAACACAGACTAGCGCATCCGTCGCCGCCGGTGCTGGTCTTGTTGCATCTACGACCCGCGGTGCCAGCGATATCGATCGTTGGGTCCCGCTCGCAAAAATTCGGCGATTTCTGGTAGTAGTAGAGCTGTTTGGGAAGATCCCGGAGTTTTCGCTTGCGGCCGCCGCCTCCGCGATGCTTCTTTTGCTTTTGCTTCCGACGCGATCCGCGAATCCTGTTCGACGGTATCACTTCGCCCAGATTGCTCTGCGTTACCAATACGGCGTTCCTGAAACGGTCCTTCAGGGTTTTGCCGATCACCCGGAAATCCGGGACGATTTTCCAGCAGGTTTTCACTTCACACGACCCGGACATGCCGTGGCACTTGCAGCGTATCTGCATGTTGTTCGCCAACGCCTGTAATTATGTCGGAATGATTAGTCACACAAAATAAAATCAGGATTAAGAATATGATAATCGGTCTTTCGCTTTATTTCGCGTCACAAAATAAAATACCATTTTAATTACATAAAATATTAATTATGTAAAATACTTCTTTTTAGATATATAAGTTCAAATTTTTTCCAAAAAGATTATTATTTACTGTCGTTATTAAATTTACGAAAGAAAAATAATGGTTTTAATATCTCATCAAATAAACTTCCCTGAAAATTTCTACATTTTTTATATAGATCGCTTATTATTCAGAAACTCCACATGTTTGTTGAATAAAATCTAAATCAATTCCAAATTGGTTTAAGAATCTACGAAAAGAAACCGCGGTCAACAGCACTCAACTTGAAGAACACTTTGTATATCGATTGTTCTGAGCGACAAAAGTTGCGCTAAAAAGTTCGCTTTCACATCGGTTGACTTTGTACAAAACGGTCGATCGACTTTTTCATTTGCGCCTGCCACAGTCGGGATCTCTTTTTCGTGCGGGGACCTTCGGTCCAGCGGACAAGGCGGGCGGAATCGAATACTTCCCTCGCGATTGCGATATCCGCGATGCCGCCGTTGTGACGTCGGCTGAAAAACGCCGGTTCTAACGCGCTGTACAAACAGGTACGAGTTGTTCGGACAAGCGGGGTGCGCTGAGCGGTCAAGAGGGTAAGAGAGGCGGAGAGGGGGGCAAGAGGAGGGCCCAGTTTCTTTTAAACAAAGAGGTGTCGCGTACAAAACAGTTAATGAGTCTACGGCTGGGTGGTCCAGCCCGGGGCTTCGTCTTAATAACGTCGAGGCGAGAGAGCGAGCGTGGAGAGGTTCATGAAGGAGAGGAGAAGAATCGGCCTCTCACCTCCTTTTCCTCCCTCTCTCTCTCTCTCTCTCTTTCTCTTTTACAATCCGCCTCTTTCCGTCCATCTTTTTCTCTGGCTTTTTTTTCGCTCTTTTATCGCAGCGATGCGGGAGAGAAGGAAGACGACCGCGCATCGCTAAAAAGTAAAAGTCGGAGGAAAGACAGAACAATGAAGAAAGGACGAAGAGAGGCGAATCGCGCGCAGGATAATTTGAAGCTCTCTCACGGACCCACGCACGACCACGACGGCGTGCGCGCCACATTATTCGCGGACGGACGCGGCACGCGATTGCGAATTCGCTTCCTCTCTGGGATTCCCCACCGACCGATTTAACGGTACATTTCTTGCGCGCGCCTGCTTTAAGATGGCGCATCGTTTATACACGTGGGATACACGGAGAGACTGCTATAAGAAGACGATAATCTCGTTGTAATAACTTATGTTAAAATGTAGCTCAAGCTTTCTCTGTCAGTAGGATCGTTTAATGTTTGCGCACATGTAGCTTATCTATAAAACGAGTGGTATATTAAGTGGAATAACGCCAAAAGAAATTTTACAAGAGCGAAAAACATGAATGAAAAGTTAAAGCAATTAATCAAAGAACTGAATAGTTGAATAATTAGCAATTTCCTCTAATTTAACTATGTAAGCTGCATTAATCACAGAAGATGCATAGGTGTATCTTAAATTCACAAGTAGGTCCTACATATGAGTTGTAAATACATTTAAAATTTTAAAATTTCGTATTTTTTCAAAGCTAAAGATTATGTAAAACCAATTCGTCATAAGTACGTTTCTCAAATTAAAATATATTTTATTCACGCGCCATATGCTTTTCTCTCTAATATATTTTAACATGTGCAATATCGAAATGTAAGATAAAAATATTTATAGATTATAAAAAGAGACTGTGAGACGCGTAATCTTTCTTCTTTCTCTCTATTTCCTCGTTGGCGTGAATATGCTCATATCCAGAGTTTAATGTCAAAGTTGCGAAAGCAGTGCTTACCAGACGACCGGCTTGATTGTTGTGTAGATTTACCGTAGACTGTATGTCGCCAGCTTTCTCCCGCGTGTCTAGGAACTGTCTCGAGAACTCCATGCCGTATTCGAGGTTGTGAGAGCAACCACCCCACTTCCATTGGACGTCTCCGGTATTTGTCGACGTTTTATCCCTGTAGCTCGAAGGATCGCAGCTGCAGGGAAGCAAGCGGCCCATGCTGCAGGCACGAGCCACGTTATGAGCCACGCCAGCTGCCGAAATCGCGTAGGCGAACGCCGTCTCTCTATAGCCTGTAACAGGATGTGATCGATAGGCGGCCATTGCTTTTCACTTCATTTCCTGTTTTGTCGAAGATGTCAAAAAGCTAATCAATCCTTCTGTGATTTATCCGTTGAATTAATATACAAGGTGTCCTATCTTTTATGCTTCTTGTTTCTTTTGGTATGTTTTCTAGATAAAAATGTCCGCGAGGTTTATGTTTTTATTGTGATTAAATTTTACGACCGCAAATGTATTAATAGGTTTATTTAGTTTATCGCACATTATATGTTGCGTTGATCTTTCGATACGAATGGTAGAACTAACGTGGTGATATACAATAGAAATCGGGATTATTAGGTACTTGTAAGTAGTTGAGATAGGATGCATCGAGGCATCGGAAAGATACCCGTATCTCAGTTGTCTCCGTTAGCAAATTGCTGATCGTCGTCAATGACACCGACAAACACGACGTGGACAATATACACACAGAGCTGCGATGCGATATCGCGTTTGGCTTCTCCTCTCCTCTCAAGGGGTAAAAGGCAGAAGATCATGAAACAGCGGGACACCGGGGAAGCCGAGTTTCCGTAGAAGGAACTTCGGTAGCGAGTTCGGGACAGAACGAAACGATGGGCCGACAGACAGACAGCCATCAGGTGCAGTTCAGAGGTAGATTATTCAGCCGTCCGTCAAAACAAAGTGCGGCCATCAGCAGCGGCGGCCGGCGGGCATCCACTGTCCACATGTATAAACGATCTCGCGACGGGGTGCCTGAAGCAATGCGATGCCAAACTCCGTTCTCGCGAAAGAGATCTGCGGACAAATCGCGATTTCTCGCCCGATTCCACGCGGAAATCGCGAAATGCCGCGAGAGATATCTTTTAACTTTAATAGCAACAACATGATAGCTTGGAGATGTTTAACTTTTAATAATAATTCAATTTTTAGTAATAATTTAATAATGGTTCAATTTTCAATAACAAATTTTTAATTATGACATAATTTTTATAATTTTTAACTTTTCGACCTTTTAGTGAAATATTTTGAAATATATAATATTATGTTATAAGCAGGTGTAAATTCGAGAGATCAAAATAAAACATTATACTACAAAAATTAGATTGCGCGTATTCTCATAGTGTTTAGAGAAACAGAAAATACGAACGAATACAAAATGAAAGTTAGATAACAGTATTTCAAAGAGTTAGTTATTGGTTCACTGTGATAATTAATGTCAAATGCAGTTTTTCTGTGGGCCTTCAAGGTCTCCCAGAATCTCCAAGACATCGTTCAGACTCGATTGACGGACAGCCGTTCGAAACTGTTATCAACTTATAAATGATACGACGCATACCTGTCTTTGAGCTTGCGAAATACAAGATAGAATGATTCTTTTTCTTTTTCTCATGCTTACATTATCTTTCTTCATCACGTTGAAAAATCTATTCGGGACTTATCTGAACAATTTTACAATAGTCATGAAAAATTAGAAAAGTGAGAAATAGTAATTAAATAAATTGTTCCATTATAATAACCTATAAGCTAAAAATATCAATGACAATTGTTACTAGATCACGTAACAAAATGGATCCATTTGATCGTTGCACGTCGTAGAAGGCAATCGGACAGCTGGCAGCTGATTACGTCGCTATTCGTTAACCGCATCCGACGATGTTAAAGAGACTTCTCCGTGAATCCTGAAGGTCGTCACGGATCAAAGCGTTTCTTTGAGATTTCCCAAGTCGATAGAAACGTTGGGGATGAGAACCAGAATGGATCCACTGGTTTTCGGCGCGTATATAGATCACGACACGACGCCGCGACGCCCAGAATGCTAGTCTCGACGCCGAGAATTAAGCGCACGTCGCTCGTCGCGGTGGAATGAGACGGAACGAGAGGGCCCTTTATGCGGTCTTACAGTGGGAGAGATAGTTGGAAGCTCTTTCACTATATACGGCTATTGGCAGCAACTGTTTTATAATGCAGATAGCTACCGTGCCGCAAGACCGTCGTTGTTTCTCGACAGCGGAGAGGGATGGAGGGAGCGCGTAATAAATCCTCCGCGGGTAGTTGTACGTCTCTCCTCTCACCGGACAGTGGAGAATCCGGAGTGGAAGATAGAGGGAAGAATCTCGAGGAACGCGCGCAGCGCGATTTCTGCTCCCTTCTCGTCGCGGCAGCCTTGGTGCGGCACGTAGTGACGAATGGTACGCGCGCGCGCAGACCTTGCCCGCTTACTCCCGCGTGTCAGGTTCAAATCGCTACTTAGATAACTTAATAGATAGTGCTTGGGGGAGGTCCCCGCGAGGACACACGTGTCCTTTGCGAACAGCTCGTTCGAAGACATATCAAATTAAATAGGGTTCAACAAGTTCGTTCAATTAACGAAGAACTTCTCTTTTTCTTTCCGTTTTGTCTTCACTCTAATTTTAACTTGACTATTGCCAATGTAAATACGATCTAGATTTTAAACGTAAGTAAAATGTCTACAAATATAATAAATATTTTACAAATATTGATGTGAAACATTAGTCTTTATTTATTAAGCTTGTTATTGTTGTGCACTTGACAAAATATAAGATAATTAATTAATTGAAAGCCGTTATTATACTTTGCTACTGTAATTCGTTAATATTTCACCAAGACAAGACGATTAATACAAAAATTGTTATTCTGTAAATTATTGCATAATTATTGATTGTAAGCTATTAACAATTCCACTTGTCGAAGCCTTTATGTAATTGAATCGTTATTTAGACGATTCATGTTTCCACCAACGTAGATTAACTTTAATCTCGGTTCAACTTGCTTTTTATCTTCTTCTAATTTTCAGAACTAAGAAAAGATGAAAAGTAAGTTAAGTCAAGATTAAAGCTAATCAACGTTGGTAGAAATAAACATTAATAGAAGTACGCCCGACAGATTTGTGTAAGAATATTAGTGTCCTTTATGCTTCTAAAATATAAATCAAAATGCAACGAGTTTGGGTAATTAATGAAATCATTTTTCTTCGTTTCGGGTAAGAAGTATTTATTACTTCTGCGAATGCTCGGTGACTTTCTAATTAGTATAGAAGGAATTCTCCTTCTATAGAATCACACACACACACACAGAGTCGGTTGGTTTATAGGTAATATCTAGACTGATCTTTATCTTTGTTTCTTATAACGAAAATTTAATGAGTTCCACATTGATCACGTACTTATTTTTATAAAATTCCTCGACATTATAATTTATTGTTCAAAAAAAGTAATCTAAACTTAGTGGTCTTAAAATAATTGAAAAAAAGAGCCTTCATTTTGACGTTTTCATATTTATATCTATAAATCCAGTCGTTGTGGAGCATCGTGTCGGTATGGGCAACGCGACAGCAGCCGGTCCGGTCTTCTTGTGTGGGCCGGAGCGGTCGAAGATCGGTTCCGTGTACTTTTCATAATACATTAAGTCGTTTTGCTAAAGTCCGACGAAATCGTGACGATAGGTGAGAGAAGCCGGGATAGGGGGGAAGTCAGGGTAGCGTTGAGAGCAACAAGAGAGAGCAAAAGAACCGTGTCTGAGTGACTTGAGCTATGAACGGCTCTTCTCGAGATGCCCGGACCCGAGGCCCAAATTTGACACGGTGGATTTCTCAAATGATCGCAGACGCAGACCATCTCTCCATGCACCTGGCCATCGATATCTTAAAAAGGGACAGTGGTTGTTAGTCGCGCCTGGGTAAGGTACCAAGTCTTCTCGGAAGCTATTGCCTTCTGACTGTAGAACCAAAATCTAATAATGGTAGAACGGTTGTTGCCAATGTTACGGATAATCCGGCGAATCGCGAATCTCTTACCCACGTTTGGCCTCACAGTAAGACGAGGAAGTTTTTGTTGTGTGTGAACACATTTGTGCGAGTGACGCGGTTTTGTAGAATTTAATGAAAAACAACGTGTGTCTTCCACGACGTAAAACGTGTTACGTATTAAACACGTTGCGACAAAACCGTACAGAATTAACGTGATGGGAACAACGACGATTCGCTGAGCTTTTGCGCGAACCGCGAAAAAGGGAATTACATTCGTAATAAAAAGAGCAAGCTTCGAAGATCTTGTTAGAATTCTAACGATATCGGTCGGACGGGCCGCTTTACATAACTTCCGAAAAAGTCGTGGAATCGACACCTTCTCCTGTCTCGCGAGCAAGAAAAGGCGTACAGCGATCCACGGAGGTAGATAACGAGGGGCCGGAGATGGGAGAAGCGGGGGCCCCCGGGTCCGCGGACGAGCTTAAGCTTTCAGGTCAGGTGCGCCCGATGTCGCGCTCTCGCGCATTCGTCCGACACGATATATGTTTCCTCTTGCGGCGCACGTACGCGCCACGACGAATTTATATGTCACACCGGAATAGGCCGACCGTGGGGGCAGGGTTCTTCTTATGGAATTGGGACAGGTTTTCGGGGTCTTCTGCCGCGGGTAGGTTACGCGCCGTGCGCTTTGATTTAAGGAAACGTCGCCGTCTTGCCTCGCCTCGCTTACGCCGTCCCGTCAACGACGTCGTAAAAGATTCCACTTTGTCCGAGGAACCCGTATGCAGCGATTACACGATGAGAAATCGCCCAAAACTTTTGTTGGTAGATGCGAAATACCACCGAATTTTCCGGTTTATATTCGGTTATATTTAGCGTGTTCTGTACGATTTACATACTGTACGTCTCGAATATACGCGTATAAAAGTTATACTTTTTATAGCTGTTATGTTTTCAACATCAGATGACAATAATATCTATATTTCACATTTTAAAAATAACAAAATGTTTTATTATATAACAAGTGTCGTTGATGGTTGAATTTGTAATAGTTTATTCTTTGTCTCTCCATTAATAAGCAAGACGAATTTACATTTGTTTGCAATAATTATTTATTACAGGTACAGAATGGTTTAACTTTTTTTATATACTCTAAAAATTATCTAAGAAATTTGTCTTTGAAATTATACATTGTGTCAAGGAAACTACAGTATTCACGGCATAAAAACTTTCAGCTGCGCACTATTTTTCACATAATTTTAACAGCCACTTTAGTTTCTTAATGGAGTCTTATATTTCGTTCATTTGTATTTGTAGCGCGAACCGAGACGAATTTAATGATCCAGGAAACATTAATACGCCATTAGCGAGCAGGTAGATTATTAATCACGAGATTCAGATCTGATCAGATAATCTCGCTCGTTAAGTATTCTTACAATTAGTACCTCGTTGAAGAAGGACGCTGCTCTGTTGAGTTCTGCTGCTGGGTGTGAGAGACGAGCAGTTCCACCTGTGCCACGTGAACTGATGTTGACACTCGGATATAGCCAGTTGCAGTCCCTTCATCGCGGCTACGGTAACATCGGGATTTCTGTGGCAAAGCTCGCGTTGCTCTTTCGTCAATCCTGGAATGCCGTTGCAGATGACAGTGCTGCCACTCACCCAATTGTCCACGGAATTGCTCATTAAGCAAGTTGCGCTGGAAAAAGGTAGCAAAATGATCATTGACGCGTGATTCATTTTTTCGATTGCCATAATTAAATACGTAAAATTAGAGCAGGTTTCTTCTTTTTAATTGAGATTAGATGAGCTGGAAAACATATGACGAAATAAATACGATCTCTTTCCGCTTTTATGCTTAATGCAAAAATTGCACATTGTGCATAATGTGTCTATATACGTTATTTTAAAGTTATCTATTTAAAAACATAATTAATTTTGGATTACGCGCGAAATTAATTTCAGTTTGATCGCAAGTTTTAAATATATATATATATATATATATATATATATATATATATATATATATATACATATATGTATATAGTGAGGCATATAATTTTCCCATTATGAGTTTGATTAATTTGAAAATAACCTTGAAATAAAAAAAAAAAATACAACTAAAACTAAAAGGCATTCTTCGTACTCATGGTATCATGATCTCCTTTCATCGTTCTCTTGATACTCTCACCCTATTTATCTTCCCCTGTTCTCAATTATCGAATTCCCAATCACGAACATGGACCGTTCATGGATCAGTTATCAATTAAGGTAGGCGTCTTGCTACGTGCTAGTCATGTGACTGTTTGTAGGTTTTTACGTTCAGAAATATATTTCAGGCAATTTTTGCTAAGAAAAAAATAATTTTATGGTATGACGTATGGTGTAAAATTTCATATACGTGACAAAGTATGTTACTTTTTCCAAATTATGTGATTTTTTTCATTTGACTCCGTTTTGATCAGCTGATCACGCGAGTCGTCGAGAAAGGTTACAAGTGAGAAAAATACTTTTCGATTGAATTTTGACACGTACTGAGAAAGGGTTTCAAAACGCATGACAGGGGTGTCAATCACTATCCACGTCGGCTAAGAAAGACGAGCCCCATAACCTGCAACTACAGTGATTAGCCAGCGGCGTTGCCAAGTCTTCCCAACCTCACCTCGACCAAAAAATGTCTGCTCGATTACCCCATTTTCACTAAAATAAACTAAAAAATTAGCAGCGAAATCTCCGGTAAACTATATATTTTATGGTTGCGTCGGATTCTTCGAAATCTAATGTACAAAAAGCAATGTTTTTTCTCACTTCATCTAATCGAAAAATGCGAAAATATGTGATTGAAACCGTGATAGAGCCTTCTTTTTCTGGCCGTCTGTATGAAGTAATGCAAAATTTGTGATTTTTGAGATCGATTTTCTAGAGTAAATAGTCGGTAAGGAGCCACAGAGAAAAAATCGACTGCAAAGCTGATCATATAATTTGATATAAAATCCGAAATCGAAAACTTTATCTAATACATGCCCTGCAATGACGAGTCGACTACCTTAAAGAAACGTTATCATATTTTTTAAATCTCTGGCAACTTCGTTCTTCCGACTATCAATTAAGAATACGAACATGCGTGAAAACGCAATTAACCGCTTCGTGTCTTTCTTGGAATATATCGCGGAAGAAAGTGCTTTGTACGTTGGATCATAAATTATGGTCCAATTTGTCACAGATTTTTGCGAAATCTTCGATCTTAATTTTAATGATTCGTTAATTAAGTTGGAGTTGAATGTATAGTTTCAATATCGTTAAATCTTGGTGAAAATTATAATATCGTTGTAGAAATTGACCAAAACAAAAGTGTGTGATACTTGATAAGCTACATAAGTATTTACTGCCAGATTAGAACTCGCATCACAATCTTTTCATCGCCGTTACTTCTCTTCTCAGTTGCGAACGTACATATTAGTTTAGCATGTGTCGAGTGTAATTAGTGACGACGTGCGGAAGCAGGGAAGCAGCCGGTCAAGCTCGCCACCTGGTTAAACTCGCGAAACTGATTATCGTTGAGTTCTTTGCTGATAACGGTGTGCAAGCAATTGCACTATGGATAATCATCGGTATTGAGATACTAGAAAATAAATCGATGTTTTATTGCATGATCAGCGTGAATAGAAGATAGACTCATTTCTGAAACGAACTACTCGATTTGATTTTTTTGATTACTTACGGAATTTTATCTTCGCCTGCAAAGAATTTTAAAAAATTATTACGGTTTTTTTTTTACTGTTTATTTTTTTTTAATATTCTATTTGTGTATTACTTAATAGCGATAGCTTTTAGCAAAACTATCCATTTAATTAACGTTTAAATGGACAGCAGTACCGCGATGTTTGTTTTAAGCGGCGATTTCTAAATTTCACACACGGAATGTTAATGGAAATGCTTGTGCGAGAGCATTGAATATCGAGAGGCCGGCTTGCATCTTCGAATCTGTATACGGTCCCAGCGCTAATCGCGGCGGTCTGGAGCACCGGTTTTACGGTCGCGCGCGGCTGCACAGCGGGCACTTTCGCGCACGCGTGCACCGCACGCGAGCGTCCGCTTTCCTTCGGTTTTACGAGGCCGAGGTCAAGAGGTGCGAACGTTCTCAAAGAGCCGATAAAAACCGTTTCTATCTTGTCGTCTGTTTCTGCCATCGCGCGCCCCGTACGAAGGAGAGACGGCAGAGAAGAAGGGTCCGCGCGTTCGGTTCCTTTCCACTCCCCCCCCCGGTTTACCCTCCGTTCTGTCCTGTTCCCATCCCCCGTTCGGTCGCGATAACGGCATCCATCTCTTGGAAGAGGAGCTCTTAAAGCGCTATCTTAAGTGACGGCTGCTGCCTAATGGCCGCGTATTACGTCGTACCGGGTGTTAATTAATTTCGAGGTGAAAAAAAAAGAACGGCAGAAGCCAAACGTGCACATGCGTGCGTGTTCCATACACAGTCTGGGTCGCGTGTATTCGAGAGCGTGCGTCGATCCGTTGAGAGAAAGAGAAAGAAGGGTTGTTTCGTTTACTCCGTTTCTCGCTGCGAGAGTCGTTTTCTGTTACCACGTGCTCTATCAAAAGGCTAGACAAATCGTTAAAACTTTTTTTACAGCTTTTTTATTGCCTGATTTACAGTTAGTAAATAGTAAGTTATAAAATGAATTTGTTTTATTAAATTCCATTAGATTAACCTACTGTTATTTCGGGCTGCATTTTTTTTAGATTATCGTTGATTTTTCGAAATTTTTAAGTTTTGGAAACGTAAATATACTTTAAAATTTTTGATAAATTATCATTCTTATGAAAAGAATGACAGTAGATTGTGCATCTTCAATTTTGTAAGTGTACTGAAGCAAAGATTATTACTTTATTATAAAATTAGTCCATTTCCTTATGTATCTAGTATAATCTGTTGTTATAATTATTTAAAATGATAAAAATTAAATGCGGCAAATGTGTTGAAATTTTTTTGTAATGCGTATAATAGAACAACTAATATCAGTGCAGAATAACTTAGAAACAATTAACGTAGGTCATTAAAACGTGAACATATGGTCAAAGTTTCCTATCAACGATCATGGGACTCGCAAGATTGGTCCAACAGCGCGAAAAAAATCGCCGTAGCCTTCCTCACGATCATTAATCTGCTCGCAGCGTCTCGGAGGCTCTTTGTGGGTCGCTCGGTTATCTGCGGGTACAAATTAGCGGACGAGCTTCTTCTAAAGTAAAAGCTGTGTATAGCACCCGTGTGAACGAAGAAAGAGGAGTAAGACGAAGAAGTCGGCGACAGCGAACTCGGCGGAGGATGGAGGGGGGGAGAGGACGAGGGGAGAATGGGCAGTAATAAGAAGAAAAGGTAAAAAAGGCGCGACGCTACGTAGTGTGGGAAAGAAGGACGTAGAGAAGGGGGAGAGGGCGCGGGATTTTAGGGTCGTGGAGGTTATTGAGAGCTCCCATTACCGGTACACCGTTGCACCGCTGCTATCTTTCGCGCTATTGATGATCTACCGAAAGCAGATTAATGATCTTAACTCCTCCAACAAATTACGGAAGACACTGCGTACCTGCGGAGGAAGTTGGATTGTATCAAGGGATTCCTTTCGCTACCTCTCGGCTTCGCCGGCGCTCGGGTATGCGTCTCACTTCGCGAATAAGAAACGAGCCGAGTATACGTAAGGCAATTATTCCGTCGAATTTCTCAAAGCGATCGTTTCGTTGAAACTGCAAAACTTTGTTTACTAATCGGTGCAATTATTACAATTAGTTTATAGTTATTGCACAGATTTTTAATCTATTGAGAAGATCATCTCTTCGAATACGTCTCTCACATACGTATACGAGGGTCGGTACGAAAGTAATGCCTCCTAATATTTGTCTTTCGATCTGGTGTTATAGAAAATTTTGTGTTTTACTTGTTACTTGAAGTCTCTGATTGCGCTATTTGAGCTGTGATCAGTTACGTGAGTGTCACACGAGCAGTTCAAACTGTGTGTGTTTCAAATATACGATGCATAACAGATAAGAGCAGTGATTGAATTTCTTGCTGTGGAAGAAATGAGTCCTATTGAAATCGCTATTCACATTTCAGAAATGGTGTTATCGTGAACATCATTTCTGTGTTCGCGATACGGATTTCAATGGCTGCATTCAGCAGAAAAAATAACTCAGTGCAATCAGTGATTTTTTTAAATGACTTTTAAAATTCCTTGCCTTTAATTCTTCCCTGGATCCATGTGTAGAAACCAATCGTAATAAAGAATCTTGTACGCTCATTGAGCTGATTTCTCCGCTAAACGTAGCCATTGGAACTTATTTCTTTTACGGATAAATTAATCACTGCTCTTGTTTGGTACGCATATCTAAAACACACACCAGTTTGAACTGCTCGTGTAACACAGTCATGTAACTGATCACAACGTCACTCAACATAATGCAACTAGAGTCTCGTCGAGACCGTGAATGTGTTTATCCCGAAAAAACCTTTTGAGGATTGATTGCTGATGCAATCAACCGCCTTTGTTTCCAAGAACCAACCGTTTTTTACTTATCGGACCAATTATGTATAAATTAATAATACCGAATAGAATAATGGCCGATTCTATCCCAGAAGGGAATGTGAGCCAATAAGCTTAAGAAGAAGAAGAAGAAGATAATGCAACTAGAGACTTCAAGTAACAATTTAGTGAAACACAAAATTTTTTATTCCGTCAGATTCGAAAGAAAAAAAACAGAAGGCAAATTAATTACTTTCATATCGACCCTCGTATGTGTGTGATAAAAATAAGTGATAAAAATGAGTGATGTCGCTCGTTAGTGAGGCTCTTGTGATAATTCCTTCTACCTGCGTTTACAGATATGAAACAAATTTTAGATAATATTTTTCAAGCGAATAAGACCACAAAAAATTCTACTTGTAGTAAAAGATTGAATACTTTTCTACGAAATCGTCGATCGTAATTGTGAAGTGTTAAAAAATATTGATAATCGTTTATTTACGCACACACAGCATCGATTAAATAAATTAAAGATTCTTTATTTTACGAGAAATACCAAAGCTTTCGATTAAGAGTTACGTGCATTCAAAGTTGTATTTAAAGGCTAAAGTAATAATTACAACGCATCAGTAAGATTGGTTTATTGCACAAATGATCGACATTGTGCTTTTACCAGCGACCGTTATAGTTTCGCTTTGCCTCGGGTGCTCGATCTCACGGGAATCCGATGGGCAAATCGGAGACGAGATACGCGAGCGCGTGTCTCGCATTTTTGCAATAATCTAAGGGGTCGCAGAAGAATCCAAGATGGCGACAACGCGGGGATGCACGTGTTTTATTTAATCCCTCCCCCTCCCCCTATCGTCCTGCTCGCGGAGATGAGAGAGAAACACGGCACGGAATTTCGCGTCTAATGGGATATACCCAGTGGGAAGAGAGAAGTCGCTTTTTTTTTTCACGATCCGACCCGCGAGAATACCTGCGGTAGATATCGTGCGCGGTGCCTCGCTCTTCCCTCGATCTTATGAGAGTAAATCGATTTCGCGGCGAGTACATTGTCGGGAATGCGATAGGCCGCGAATTACGTTCTGCAGATGGTATCTAGCGCGTAAATTATGGGTCTGTATAACTTGACGATAAAACTGTATTCTCATCTAGTTCGTCAATTACTTGCGATCTCATATAGGGCACTCGCGTTACGATTTGTTCATTTGTTAATTAACATTTGGGATTCCGCTATCTTCTCTTCGATAATATGAATTCCTTGAAAATGATATATGATTTGAAACCGCGAGTGGCACACACACATGTATATAATCGCGAATTATAATATTATTCAAACTGTCGCATATTTTCTTAGAATGATTTCTTTAATTTTCAATCATATATCTTATCTAAAATTAATATTTGGTCATAATTGATCTGGTAAATTACATTATTTAAATTTAAATCAGTTTCGAGGAAACCGGGGAATATTGAGGGAATATTTTCTTTAGAAATATTGTATCATAGATACCTAATATAAAAAATGATAAAGATTACTTATTTTAAAAAATATGTTACGCATTCCAAAAACGATTACTGAATTACTGAATTACGATGTGATATTTTCGAGACAATATCATATTTCTCATACAGTTATCATTTTTTATTCTAGAAATATATTAAATGTTACAATCTCCATGTAACAACTAGCTCCAGTCTCATCTGAAATAAAACTTTCAATCTTGGAAGCTGTCAATACGTATGTTCATGTTTTACGTTATGTTAATCATCCAATTAACTATGTAAATTGTGCCTGTCGAGTCCCTGTCACCAAAAAAAATCTTATTAGATTATAGAAAAATATTTTCAAGTTTAAAGCTGAATCTTCAATGAATTCTATTAGTACTATAAGATTTGAAATAGCACATCAAATTCTGTTATCACGTATTTTCTCGTCACGATTTATTCGCGTTACGTGAAAAATGCACGGCGTATATATCAGGGAAAGCCGCGTGCACGCGTGTCAAGACGTTAATGACGCGCGCGAACCAGTTTATTGACTATTATATCATCAGAACCGTAATTCAATGCCGTCCTGCAAGTCCGGCTCGCATAAGTGTACGTAGACACACGTGGATCTACTCACACGAGCGAGCCTCACGTCCTGTTCCCGGATGCTAGGCGTAATTATTTACAAGAAGCCGCATGTGGGTCTCTCAGAGAAGAGGCCTATTGAAGCCGTCACCGTTGACGAAGTATCGTTCGTGTGTATATATTTTCGAGAACCTGCGGCGAATCACCGGCGATTATCGGGTACGATACTACACGGGACGTCGAACAAACGCGGGGAACGCAGTATCACGAAACTTCGCGATTATAAAATTAATTACTTGGCACTTTTATACGCGCGATACTGGATTTTATGATTATAGCGTTTGTGATTGAAAGCTTTATAAGGTTTACCAAGCGGCAATCTTGTTGTTTATCAACGTAACGACTTCATGATGAGAATCTTGAGTATTGTATAAATTAATGAGAGAAAATATTATTATGATAATGTTATTAATATAAAATATGCACACCGAGGAGTTCTTAAAAACAAGCAGCGTTTCTCAAATGATAATTTTATCTAAACCTTTGTGCACTTGCCGTTTAACACTTAAGACACCTACCTTTCTTGCAACGATGAGTTGCAGAATTTCTTAATAAATAAACTAAGCAATGACCTGGAGACGCCGTCGGGAGATCCGGGAAGAGTTTTCTTTTCTGTATAAGCGTTCGAGTTCCCTGGAAACCTCTAGCAGGGAGATAGGGTTTGAAACGCGAAGAGCACCGCAGTTGCGGCGGTGTCCGGATCTTCCCCTCGGACCTTGAAAATCCAGGAGAGGGCCACGTGGAGGTGTCGCGCCGGTTCGTACCCATATCCGCAGCAGGTCTCCAAGGTAAAGAATTTTCTTCAATATTTTGTATGTGCATTTGCACATATCTCTTTCGAAGCCGTATTAAAGCAATATATTTTTCAATTTGCGAGTTCGCATTGTTTGGAGAATCGTCCGCCTCACCGGTATACTTTTCGCGAAAAAAAAGATTCGTTCAGGACGATCCTGGTACACAAGGCGTGATTAGTATTATGGAGAGCTATATAATAAAGATCGCAGCGGGATTCATTCTTCGTGATGCGGAGCTCGGTTGGAACGGTCTATTTGCACTTCGTCATTGTGCACCGTCCATGGAACCGTCGATACGACCCGGCGGTCGAAGAAGCACACCCTACTGACGGATTCTTTCCGCAGAAACAGAAAGAGAGAGAGAGCGAGAGAGAGAGAGAGAGAAAGAGAGAGAGAGAGAGAGAGTCAAGAGAGGAGATGCGTCAGAAGTGCAGAAGATGCACCGTGAAAAAAAGAGGGCGAAGAAGCCGGTCGTGCTACCGCGCTCGTAAATTTTTCTCGGCGAGATTAGACATGGCGAGCCCGTTGCCCGGCTGCAGCTTCTTCTCGGTTGTCCTGTGACATTGTCGTGTACTTTCCATCGCGGGGTGGACAACGTGCATTTCGTGAGCGAGTTCGCGATTTGTAGCGCTCCGTCGTCGCAGCGGACGGACAAAGCGGTGCGAGAGTGACGTTTTGACGTCTGCATTATGGTGCATCGCAGCGCATCGGAGTATCGTGTGGATCGAAATACGGGGGTGGGGGAGAACGGGCTCTCCGGAAGAGTGTTTTCACGGCAACGCTGAAGTGCTAAGTGAGGGGGGAGAATGGAAGACGAGGAGAATGAGAGAAGGATACTTCAAGGATTGTAGAGACGTGAATTGTTATATAGTCAATCACGAAAGGCGGATAAGATGCTTAGGCGAAAACAGATTAGCTATGGTATGTACAACGAACAACGCGAACATGTAATGAACACGTAGTTGCATAATTTAAGAGTGGCGTTTAGAATGGCACATACTTCGATAGTTATTTTGCAAATTTGATATGTGCAAGAGACGTCCTGTGCGCGATGCTGTATTTTAATCACACGGATAAAATCAGATAAATTATATTTCAAATTTTATATCCAAAAGGCGCACGAAGATATATTACGGCAAGATATTTTTTTATTTAAAAATGGAAGACATCTTTGCTAATAACTATTTTTTCTATCTCTATATACTAGACATGATAAGATGATTTTTACGGATTTTTATCACATTGATTTTTATAACGCCGATAGATTTAGTAAATGTATGATACATTACTCTGATAATTATAATTATAATTAGCACGAACATGATTAAAACACGAAATTTTTTTCTATACCATTAACTGACACACACACACACACACACACACACACACACACACACAACTTGTGAAAAATATAACTTATATAAAATAACAAATAAAATAAAATAAAATATAACTTATATAAAATAACAAATATATGAAATAAAATAACAAATAAAAAAACTGAAATAGAAATATAAATTTCTCTAAAAAAAGAGTATGAAACCGAAAAATACTTATACACGCTATGATTTTGTTTTCGCTAAATACGTGTTTTTACAAACATTTTGAAGACATTAGAATAAATTGAGGAGGTTTCCTCAATTATTAGATCATAGAGATGCTCACCGGCGATGGTCGAGGAGAATCAGCAGCAGAGCGACGGTGGGGCCGATCCTGGTGGCGATCCTGGACGGCGGTCCCTCGTATGCGCGTCCTGTACGAGACGGAGGCATCCTGTCATCGCCCCGAGGACGTCTTCTCTTCTTTGCGCGGTTTGCCCACTTTAAAAGAATTGAGTGCGACCCTTCGTCCAGGGTTGCACACCCCTAGCACCCGAACGGAAGGACCCCTTCGTTCGAGATGATGCTGAGGCTGCTCCCGTTCTTTATCTCCCTTTCTCTTTCTTCTTTTTCCTCGCTCTTTCTTCCTCGCTCTCTCCGCGTTTGCCTTTCTCTTTTTCTCTCTCTCTCTGTACTCTCCGGTCCCTCTCCTACTCTTTTCGCCGCGGTGCCTGTGATCAGCAGCCTGGCACGCGTCGAGAACTCCTCCTCGCCCCGGGCACCGGCACTTCTCCTTTGACGTTCCGTACGATTCGAGTGCTCCCAGTTTTGCTGCTTCGAGGGTGCGTTTTGAAAACTACCCCGGGACAATAATATTCCGCGGCGATCGGGCGAATCATCGAGCGTATACGTGTCTCGATTCTGTGCTCTCGTAGCAGCTTATTGCGTCGGCTCGCTCGCTCGCTGAATGACGTTCGTTTCTCGACGCGTAATCACGCTTCGCTATCCTTTGACGAACCACTTACGCGTATGTTCCTATTAGAGTCTCCGTTGCGTTTGTCGTCGAGAACGACGTGAAATCTTTGAGGCGACTTCGTTGAATTTTGTTTGATACACTTATCTTTGGAGGAAAAATACTATCGAGGTGAAAAATACCTCCGAGAACGAAAAATCTTAGCGTAACTTAGCGTTCTCCAAGTTTCGTCGAGGTATACGGTGAGGTCACTATCACTACAGTCGTCGTTGTACCGGCTTTATTCTTGTCTTTGGCATTCTCTTCGGCGCTGAATGAGTACGTAAACATAGCTCGCCTTTGGACAATTGCTTCATCCGATTTGCACCCCGAGGTCGTAGATCACGATACCCTTCTCGGCAAAATCTATCCGAAGATCCGGTAACATCGTGTCGTTCTCTCACCCTCCGAATATGTTAATTCCTCTTCTTCTTTTGCTCTCTTTCGTCGGTAATACGAGATCTAGGCAAATCAGTCGATCTTTCGATATGTTGAGCAGAAGGAGAGAGAGAAGGGCTTGTGATGACTTACTACGGTACTTCCGGTGTATGTGCGCTCGCGGCGAAGTGTCAAGCTCAAATAAAAGAAAAGTTGCCCTCTGGATCCTCCTACTCCTCCCACACGCGGACCATCTCTCCCTCCCCTTCCCCGTCTCCCGGCTACAGGTCCTTCTTCCTCTTTCTCTTGAATCACCGCCTCTTCTTCTTCCACCGTGGTTTCCTCTGCCTCTCTCCCTCGTAACCGCGCCTATCTCTCGCTTCGCTCGTGCAAACAGTCAAATAGCAAACTTCCCGCGATCGTCACGCACAGTGCGACGACGGTGACGACAGAGCCGAGGCGAGGCTTTGAGGATTGCGGAAGAGGAAAACGTGGAGGGTCGGATGGGAGGGGAGGAAAAGAGGAGAATCCGTTTTGTGAGAGACTCCAAGGAGTAGAGGTGTTAATGCGTTTGATCGGCTCGCGTTTGCGGGGTGAAAAGATTCACGTACGAAGAAAGGGTACGATCAAAGAGAGGGTTGTTTGTGCGAAAAGCCGCAGATGCGAGACAGAGGGAAAATAGTAAAGAAGTTTCGCGAACGTCTGGGTGCACAATGAATTGAGAAACGAGTGTGGCGATCGAGTGACGAGTCGCCCGATCGGAGGAACGCAGAGAAGGTCACGCACTTTTCGTTATCCCCGTACTTTTCTCTCTCCTACGTTCGCCGACACCGACACCGCGCTACCGTAGAGCCGGAGAGATAGACAGAATCTGGATGATTCCGCCTCTGTTCAAGACCGACGAGGAGCTGTCAGGGAGATCGCTCTGTCTATGATGAACTCGGTGCGCAGTGCGCGGCTACGGGGGCCCTCCTCGCCCTCCCATAGGGAGAGAAAGGAAAGATAGGGAGTAGTATAGGCTCGAAGGAACCAACTACCCTCCCCACCATAGCCACCACCATCCGGACACGACCACCACCACCATCGGCCACCACCCCGAGATTCGGTGCGAGGGACGAGGAGAGACGAACAGAACCACCTAGACAAGGACGACCTGACGATGAGAGGCCGCGATGGAAAGAGAGAAAATAACGGAGGTAGAATGCGCGCGAGAAGGAGGAAGATGGAAAAATGCGTTGACCATATAGACCGCACCTGCATTTCTCTTTTCCCCTTTTTCTTCCACTTCCATCTTTTTCTCACTTTCGGTGTGACTTCGTCTTACTCTCTCAATTCGGACAGATAGTCCGAACAGTTCGAAAATGCTTCCCCTTGAGCCAACAGGTATATTGGCATTCGCAGCTTAAATTTTTTTTGCTTAGGATGTTTATCGTAGCGCGAGATATTTATTTTCTATATTTGGTCTTTTACATAGTTCTACATCCCGATTTATAGTTATAAATACACGACTGTTTTGTTGACTATTATTTATTATTTTCTATAATTATCTGCATTTTGTAACATTTTTCATTGGCAAATGGAAGAAGAATCTTTTACTTTAAATTATAAGAAAATTAATTATAGAAAAATAGAAAAACCGCAAATAAAAAAAAGTTTAACAAATAACTAAGTAAGGCTCTATAATGTAAAATAAAAAACCTTAAACGGGCAATAAAAGAGCAAAAAAAAGTTTGTTTTTACTTGAGCTGCCCAATTGATTAAACATTATTTTTATATAGCCGGCATCTTTTAATTAGTGTTAAATTTTAAATTATTTAGTACATAGCTCATTGCTATTGAATTTCGTTCAATTGTTGAATGGAAGATATATGATATTCATTTAAATATTCTCCTCGCATCTTTAGCATCTTTATGATTAATCGAAACGAATGCAATTTCTCGTACATTCGAATGTCTTGACGTGCATATCTCGCTTCATTATCGTACGAACAGATAAATCACTTTCGCGTCTCAAGATACCTCGGCGCGCATTTCCCTACTCCCGAAGGATCTTACCCTCTAGGTCTAGATCGAAAGGAAGGAAAACAGTCAGGAAGGAAGGAAGGTTGTCTGAGATCACGTGACGGGACAAGTAGGAGGAGCGAAATTCCCCTACCTAACATCACTTGGAGGAGTCAATCGGCGTAATTGAGGCTTATCTTCCACCCTTACACAAACTGCCGTCCGCCTACTCTCATCCCCTCTCTTCTTTACATCTTTCCACGGATTCTGACTTGCACAGGGAGTGCAAAGGATGCCATTGATATTATTTCATTGACGATGACCGTTGCTAGCGAGATGATGAGATGAATATCACCTTTTTGCACGTTATCAATTATAAGATAAAATTTTCTAAATTATTCCTTTCCACGCGAAAATGAATGTGAATATCGATATTAGAATGCTAAGAGAGCTCGATAGTCTTCTTTTTTTCAATATTTCTTCAATTATAGTACGATGCGCTTGTTCCTTCAAGCAAGATAGCTTTCATGTGCATTCATATCTCTAAAATCTATTTCTCATTTACATGTACACGCAGCTCCTTTCCGCACCATTCAAGTATAGGCAAAAAATGAAACGGACATAGACGGATTCTTGAATCGAAATACCTATGGCATTGATTGTCAGGTTGTCTCCTCGCTGGCTCGTTCTCTTTAAAGCCAATTAGCAGCGCATCCAATATAATATCTGCCGTACGAAGATCTCGGTCGGTGTTGCGATCATGAGAGCCGTGTAGCGAGGGAGCAGAGCTCCCTGTCTCCACTTTTCCCCTTGCTCCCTTCGGGCTGCCTTCGATTTCTCGTCGACGCGATGTGGAAGTGCAGATTTCATTGACGTGGTCGCTGAGCTGGCAATTAGCCGCAACGACCCCGGCTCGTACACCGCGCTTCGTAGTCACCCCACCGTGCCACGTGGTCGAAGATCAAACGACATCCTGGCACAAAGCGCAGCCAGCTGGATTCTCTCTCGATAGTCGGTAGCGACGCCGGTCACATGGACGCCGGTGAATCTGTGGTGGTTCGTTTGGTCACCCTCGCTCGCGACCTTTGACCTACGCTTAATTAGGATCTACATGCAGGCGAAAACAGGTGTGTAATTCGGCAATCGTGTACAATTAGTGGAAACCGTCAGGTCAAATAAATGAAAAGACGAAGACCAATTTTTGGATGACAAGAAATAACTGAGAAAGTCAAATTAGTTTAAATATCATTTTTATAACAATAATAAGGCTTGAATAATAATAATAATAATAATATGTCTTTATATATATACCATGCTTTATGAAAAAATTATTTAATTGAAATACCATTACGAACAGCTTGATACGAACAGCTTGATACGAACAGCTTGATTGAATTAATTTCATGTTATCAGTTATTCAATCTCTTAATAATATAGTTATCGCAGAAACGTAAAAAGAGATGGAACCAAATTTGCCTAATTAGGCTTAGTCTTATAATCTCACTCCGGTGCAAGCAGCTCCATGGCTTGTCGCGGGTTCGACCGTAAATGCGAATCGGCGCAACCTTGTTATCGCATATGTTCCGAAACTAACGAGCAGCGGTGTCTGTACCTTATGGCGCTCACCGTTATCTCGCATGCCACGGAATTATAGGCAGATCGAGCGGCGATTTATCGACCATTTACCGCGGCGCATACGCCGCTGGACACGTGGTTCCTTTTGCCTCGCGGATGAGCCACGTTCCATTCGTTCCGTAGAGGAACACTCATTGCCGGTCTCGATACCTCGTCCCGATAGCATCGTCCATACTTCCAGAGGAACCAACTGGAAGCGCGCTTCTTCTACTCGATCTCGTTTCTCGCCTTCTCTCTCCCCCCCCGTCTCGCCCTTCCAGAGCGTGTATTCTCTGTCATCCTATCAAGGTGCATTACTTATCGAGCTATCAAGTGTCCTGACCGTGATCCTGGCACGCGAGCGCTGATACGATCGGGCCGCTCGATCATCCTATCGCCGCGCAATGCACCGTTGCTCGGCAACCTAATTGGCCGGCTTGAAAAAAAAGGTACGAAATCCTTCCATGAAGGACAAAATGTAAAAGAAAAAGAGAGGGAGAAGAGATAAGGGAGAACGAGAGAGAGAAGATGATGTCGTGCGCGTTACCAATATTTGTATGTGGGATTCTCACAAGATCCTCTCGAGATCTTGTGAGCATTCGGCATTTTGGCCAAGCAGGGATGGTTGTTTAATTAAATGTTCCCGTAAATATTCGCGTACTCACGTAACCGTACGTTATTGCGACGCCGCATTAGCCATCACGGACTGATTTACGCCACGGCGAAGGAGGGAGATTACTTTAGGGTTCGCGATTGCCGTATCATGGCCGTAATTTATTGCACGATTCAATGCTAATGACCGTTTTCTCGAACGGCGCGCAATGAAAGAGGTATATCCCGCCGCGTCCACTCTCCTATTTTAAACTCGTACGTACGCGAGTAGCTTAAGTTTTTCACTTGAGCTATCTTGGGAAAGAGCAAATGTCTCTCGTGATCTGGAATTATAGCCTTAAACAGCGGCATATGGTTTTTAACGATTATGCGACCTCTCTGTTACGCGCCCGTGGATGTCTATTTATGGTTATAAATCGCACAACAAAAAATCGAAACATTGTACATAATTTTTGTTCATATTATTTTACGAGATTATTTGTTAAAGCATCGTGAAATTTTTTATTACCTTACCTGATGTATATTCAATTTTTTAGCTACAATTAATTTAGTCGTAAAATTTGAGTAATGCATAATATATAATGATTAATTTATAATTATAATTTTTATTATTTTTCTAAGTAAATATTATTTCAAATAAAAACGTACAGGAATTATTCAAGTTATCCATTTGCGATGTACTTGACAATGCATGCAACTTCCGTTGAATGAAACTGCGTACCTTCTAGCACAATAATTGATTGATGCGCGTGCAAAGCGTAGTTTTGTTTTCGCAAGGTAGCCATTATTGTGTCTTCAAAGGGAAGAGGAAGCAAAAGATCGCAAGAACGGGGGACGCGGTAGAATGGCGGTGTGAAAATCGTCAGTAATTGCAGTCGATCGTCTTCGATCTTAATTGAGACATCCGCCCGTTAGCAAGAAGTTAACTACAGGAAGGTAGTGAAGAAACGATAATAGACGCGCTATCGTTTCTTCGCGTAATATCCTACCTACAACAAAAGTCAGGAGCAAGAAGCAGTTTATTTGAATTTTTATGTATTCTGCTTATTCTGTTCCACTAAGGACGAATATCTCGTTACAAAAGCTTTTGTACATGCATTCTCATTTATTTTACATTGCAGAAAAACTTACCGCGTTGAAAAAAAAGTAAATGTTCAAAAAAGAATTTTCTTTTGCATCAAATTACGATGAAATACATACTTTTTGATATTCTGATTATTATAAGGACTATTAATATACTCTAATCAGAAATCTAAAACACATGATTTTAGTAATGCATGTAGGATATATTTAATTTTGCAAGCGTTATTTACTCTTATTTCTCAATGATCCAAAAACTACAAGTAATCTCGCAAGTTTCATCGTTTATTTGCAATCATGCCACGCATAATAAAAAAATCGAAAAAATAAAAAAAATGTTAAGTTAAAAAAAAACTTCGTTACTTGCCCTTTCTTTTAACATTTATCGAGAAAGATGCTGAGATTTCCGTATGACAATAGCTAACAATTTGAAAGATTTGCTCGCCGCGCATACGCTAGAAATTATGAACCCACCGGCGTCCCTGCGAGGCACGTCGAGGTCGATAGGGAGCACTCTGGAATGTTTTAATAATATGCATTCCAGCAGAGACGAACTTTGGAAGTTCCGGGGATAGGAGAAGGGCCGACAGGGGATGAACATATACGTCGATCCGCGGTACACTCTATAATGATAATGGGCCTCGAAGCTGCGCGCGCGTAAAGTTTACTCAGGTTTTTCGCGGGCGATATTAAAACTCGTTTACTCGCGGGGTGAGCAGCTCCCCGTAATTATAGACTTTCACCTATTGCGTGCGGGCTGACAGGAATGACGACGTGTTTGAGATAAGTGAGATAGATAAGATAATTTACAGTAATCCGCGCGAGCGGCAGGATATAAAGCCTCAGACTTGCGCGTAATAAATTTCTCGATCGTTACTATGTATACGCTCGGGGGATACTTGTGTCTTGTCAAGGGGACAATATGCAGATAGACCAATAATGCGTCTGCCAGTAAGCACTTTACATAATTTCATCGTTAGCGATCTAAAAAAGTTCGCGTCGCTAAATGAATTATTAAATAGATCTAAAGTTAGAGAGACAACAAATTATTAACGATATTATTCGATTAATAGTCGGATAAGGGCGCATCAGATAAATTTTACTTCTCTATTTTTCAGTCTATTTTAATGCATCGATCGGATGGAGAAATAAATGATTTTGTTTAAATTATATTACATACGATTTGTATATACGGAGGCATTGGGAAAAGCATTGTTTATTATTCAGCACTTGCTTACAGCCAATATAGTTCTATTCATTATATTAAGGCATCACTCAAATTTAGGATATTTTTTTTAAATAATTTGTCATATAACGTTATATTAAAAATTTTTTGAGCGATATATATTGTACGGAACGATATTGTAACGTTACTAGAAATATGAAAGTAGCACGTGCATATATAATCTTTGTCTTTTTTTTGTGAGTGATCAATAATTATCTATTAATTGATTCTTCTCCGTGTTTATAACTTCAGAATCAATTAAGGAAGAATGAAAAATAGGTTCTTTCATATTTTATATAAGAAAGAGTTTTGTCCATTACACTAATAAAATTTTTTAGAGTTTTCTCTGATGCTTTCATAGCTAATGCTTACAAACACGAAATGTTTGAATGATGTGAGAAAGACTAAGTTTACTATTAATAATTGATGATGCCTATTTGCTACGGTGGGAGACAAGTTTGAACAAGACAAGATTGTTTATATTGTGTCTCGCTAAAGATGTCTGGCTTTCATTCGTGGTTTTTCCTTGGGATTCAGAGAAAGACTCCTGGAGAGTCTTCCCGTTAGGTCCACGGGAGTTCCCCGCCTTCTTAAAGGTAGCCCTTTCATGAGAGTAAGTATTAGATAGGTACCTAAATTTGATATATGATATATGTTAAATATACAGTAATAAGGGGCATGTGTACGAAAAATCAGATGAGGTTAGCACAACTTTACAAGAAATAATTCATTCTAAATGTGCGTTCGCGGAGCGTGCTATTGTCATTCTATCCTTGTTTACATCTAACGAACGAGAAAGATAGAATGATGCAAATTGCCACGGCCGAGATTTTCAACGAATAATACATGTACTTGGCGATTAGATGAATACATTATTAATGTCTTAAAATATTCCCTGAAGTTTCCGGATTTCGTAAGTACCTTAATTGAAAATAAGGGCTTAGCACAAGTTTTGCTCTGATATATGAGGTTAAATAAGTAGTGGATCCAATCGCAATCGAGTCCAACCGCACTACTACTGTGATATTTTTTTAATTAGTAAATAATTAAATACGATTAAATCGTGCGTGTAAAATCATGTTATATTATTATAATTATTGGGATGTTGTGTAATATTTGTCAATATGTTTGTTTTCAATTACCTCATGACGGACTAGCACATAAATAGACCAATCAATTTTCTTATGCTTACGCATTATGCGTTGTGCAGAAGTGTGTGTCCGAGCCCTACTTGACTAGCTGGTGTCGGCGAATTTGTCATCGCCGTGAAGAAGAAAATTCGGAAAAGTCATTTTCAGGGAAGAAGTAAATAGAAGAGAAATAGGAGACAGAGAGGAAGAGAGAGAGGGAGAGAGAGAAAGAGAGAGAGAGAGAGAGAGAGAGAGAGAGAGAGAGAGAGAGAGAGAGAGAGAGAGAGAGAGAGAGAGAGAGAGAGAGCGACATTTAAAATCAGGATTCCAGGCGTCGTCATTGGCACCCCGAAGCAGTTCAGGCCAGAGTAAGAGAACACACAAGAATTCTAATGACAACGAGGAAGCTGGCAGCTATATACTCTATGGAAATCCATTTATCGTGGTTGTCGGAATGACAACCCGAAGAAGGAGAGCAGTGTTGTCTCTGAAGATCCATGTTTTCTCGTGTAAGAACAGCTGGACCAGAAAAATAAATATTCTTCAGATGAAGATCGATTCTTATCACGAGCCGTTTAAATAACATCAATAAGAAAGTTTCTGCGCGTGTGCGAATATTGGGTTTTTGTAAGAACTCTTCCTGGCTTTCATCTTTCTCTCCCAGACGCAACAGTTTTACTTTCTATTGGGTATTATACAGATAAAATATATATGTGTGAATATCAACAAGATGGGCAACAAAAATATGGCAAGCTAAATAGGTTCGTTAGTATTCGCGGCTATTTAACTTGAGTTAGTATATAATTATGTCGCATTTTTTCTTTAATTTAATTCAAAACCTAAAGTTTTTAATCTGAGAATAAAATTTATAATAAAACGTTGATTTAAATCGTGTAAAAAAGAGAAACGTTCCTTTTATAACGCCAGAATTTCCCGCACTCGATCTTTCAAGGTCTCGCTTTTGTTTCATCTCGGAAGGCTGACAGGGTTTTTTCACAATTCTATAGTCAATGAAATCGCGAGCTCTGTCATTAACTATTATATCGACTAAATAAAGCGGCCTAAATAAGTGCGATATCTATCCCGGAAGAAAGAATGAATGAAGAAAGCTACGCACATGTGTTGTCACGCCTCCATCCTTTCAGTATCGCGGTTACGTACCCATTTGATCGTTTCAACGCGAGATTACAACCAAAAACACGCTGCTGAAAGAATCGCCCGACATAATAAATGTTCCGGAAAGGAATAGAAATGCTGATCCTGTGAAATCACTGCGCGCACATGAGTGTGTCCTCGCTTGATAGCAAAGCTAAGCTATATATTTTATATTAGATTTATAATTTTATATATACTATATTTTTACATTATATATATATATATATTTAATTAACATGTGTAACGTACATACACGCATTATTTTACCACCAATGGAATTTAAACGGAGAAACTTTCCTAATATTGCCTGTCAAGTTTTCATTGATGGAATATCGACTTCGAATCGTTCAAGAGACGAAGATTTTCTGTAGTTGAGAGGAAGTGCGGTAGCTCAGGTACATATTACTATAAGTCTTGCTGAGCGAAGCGCGGTATGAACAGCAACGGTCGGGGAAAGATATCCATTGCAACGTATAACGCTCGATCGCACGATCGACAGGCCGGATACACCGAACGTATCATCGCCGTCGTTTTTTCGTTAAAAGGCACTTGTTGGAGTGCGTCCGAGCGTGATCGATCTGCTCGTTAAAGTAGCCCCAATAATCTGCTTTCGAAGATCATAGAGATTCCGCCCGTTTACCGAGCTCCCGTCGTCGTAGGGAGCACACCCTCCCGGCTCTTGGACGGAAGGACCTCGCCGCTTCATCGTGGCGCACGCATCCCCTCGGACGCATCCACGCGTGTATACGCGCGCCCATAGAAGAATCGAGAAAAATCACAGCCGAGAAAACACACAGTACTTCAGAAAGGAAACAAGAACAAAGTCTCTTCGCAGCAATGACGATCTCCGGTCTCGATGTCTTTTTTTTCTTTTTCGGAATGCCACGCGCACAATGGGCGCTTCGATACGCGGGAAATCCTTTCTTTCGTCGATCTTGGCTGTAACTACTTAAGAGCTTGAAAAGGTTTCACAAAGATGATGTTTCCTACTCGTGTGTGTGTGTGTGTGTGTGTGTGTGTGTGTGTGTGTGTGTGTGTGTGTGTGTGTGTGTGTGTGTGCGCTTCGAGTTTCTCTTCATATATTGCAGGGCATTGTGCTAGGTGCGTGCACACGTGCATATGTTTTTTCACAGGAGGAAGGAAGAGACAGAGAGAGAAACGAAGCAAGGAGAATGGATATACATCGATATCATGTTCTTGTTTTTTTCTTCTCCCATCGATTATCGGATGATCGGTTTACAGCTCGAGTAAGTTATCGTACGAATTAGGGTCGTCCATGAACGGATTAGTGTTGATCTTATGACAAAAAAGTGCTTAGGGAAAAGAGAAATCTATTTTTATCAATTAAACATTTAAAGAGAGATAAATTTGGATTTTTAATAAAAAAAACTGTTTTCAGAATAAGGTAATAAAGTTTCCAAATATAACTCTCCTGACACAATCTTGTTGGATATATCGATAAGAAAAACAATAAATGACAAAATTGCAATCAACATTTTAGCTGGCTTATATATGTATATCATTAATAAAACCTTATACGTTTCTAAAACGATATGGAAAAAATGTATCTGGTTTTTGGACACAAAATCTATTTTTTTCTTTGGGTCAGTTTTGAACAATTTAATCTTGCTTTCAAAGAATACTAATTTTTTTGTCAATATTTTCTTAGCTTTCACCTTTTAGCAGTATATCCTGCTATTACAAATAGGCAATTCATATAGTTTGTTAAAAAAAGTCAAATATTGCATCTTTGGAAGACATTTTCAACGATGTGCGCGCGCGCGCGCGCGAGAAAGAGACGCGATGTACACTGTGAGATGCATCAGCAGGTGAAGAATGGTAGCCCGCGAGCGAGAAGGAAAGCTGGCGGGCCGTTGCGTCGGGCCACCATGCTCGCCTATTATGGCAACCGAGCCATGGGGATTCGAAGAGTGGCCCTCGACCAACAGCAATCCGAATAAATAAAAAGGGAAAATAAGATATATGCGTGTGGGTGTGGCGGCAGGCGGGACTCGGGCTCATTGCCACCTCCGAACCTGTCGGATCTCGCACTCGCCGATAGCTATACTGGTATGCGTATATACGGGGGATTCATGCTTGACCGTATATACCCCGCTTCCACACCTTCGAATCCCCGACTGTGATTTTTTACCTCCGCGGCGATTATTCCGAGACATTTTTCGAATCATCGGCGGACATTTTGGTACCTTGTAATCTCGTGTCTCGAACAAATTTTTGCTTGTTTTCGTGTGGAAGCATCCGGATAGTATTCCAATCCGATTTCGAAGACATTCCTAGATTTCGTCGATTGGAATTTACATTTTACTTCCTTTTATCTTTTTTACATAAGAAATATTAACATTATTTGATATTCTTTATTTTATCTGCATATATATATATATGTTACGTATCTAATTTTAATATTTTAATAATCTCAGTAATATATTAAACATTTAAGAATACATTTTATTTGTAAACGAGAAGATAAACAATCCAGGCAATTCGAAACAAAGAGACAAATAGAAATACATCGTGAGCTTTAGAATTATTAAAACGCTATGTTATATCAATATAAGAATTCGTATCGCTAATCTTGAATTATGTAAAAATTATGTTTATTCGTGGAAGACATCGAATTCTTCTTCTTTCTTTTTTCTATCGCGTGTCCGGCATAGCAAACGCGAGAACGAAGGATCATCGTGAGATCTAGATCGCGTAAAGGGTTGAAGTTGATAAAGCGTCCCTTCCGAGCGACTCTTACGGCTGCGACTAGCGATGACTATCTTCCTCGGAGCCACCTACGAGAGCGAAGATTAGAGCCGGTCGAGTAAGTATGCCCCGGAGAAGCCTAATCGCCGTTGTTCAACTTGCGCGGCGAGATCCGATTAGAATCTCAACACCCACGCTCTTGAGAAGATGCTCTTGAACACGCGTTTGTCTTTACGTCACGTCAACTTTTAGATTTACGTTCAAATAGACGATGTGGCCTCTAATTATTCGAGGGAGAAGCGTGCTATAGAAGCGAGAGTAAGAAAAAAGGTGTGTTTTGTCGCATGTGTGTTACATACTTGAGGCACCCGGTAGTAGACTGAATAATGCATTTTACTAATGGAGAGTATTGTGTCTGTATTAAAGGAGGTAAAACATCAGGGATGAGTAATGAGCCGTTAGAACAATTGGTTTTAGATGGTCGAAATGATTACAATAAACTGACACTTGACAAATGTTTCTATCGCCTCCCAGTAATAGAGGCGGAGTTTATTTCTTGCTGTGACTATACCTTTTCTCTTTTATGGAAGAAAGGCAGAAAAGACATTATTGTGCCCCGTGGGAAAAGTTCTTAACGAACCACAGCTTAAAAAAAAATAAGATCCAATAAGATTTTTTTAAGAATCTTTAAAAACGAGAGGTTTGATGCTCAAGAAATATATAAGAAGAATATATAATATTGAATGTAACAGTATTAAAGACCGCATGAGTATTTTCCCTATTTAAATATCGCTCAACAAATTTTTAATACTAATGAAACATTGGAAATTTCGGTCGTGCAGCAGTTATGTCAAACGGAAAGCAGAATATGCGTTAATGCATTGATGCAACTTTACGTGACCCGCGGTGCGGGGCCTCACATTTGCCCGTTCGAAGATTTCGCGCGACGGTTAATCCCGAAATATTAAACGTCACGTTAGTATGACCGTCGGCAGCTGGTATTCTCGTTGCGTATCTGAAATCGCTTCCCCATATACTTTTCTGGAATTTTAAGTGCAACGTGAAAAAACAACGCGTATATAGCGATGCGCGCGTTTCCGAGCGTACGACGAAACGGAAGGGACTCGGTAAAGCGATTTTATTGGCTCGTTTGTTCTCGAAGGTGGCGGTTTCTTTGTCGCGACTAGCAACGATCGTTTTACTACCGGTTTCAGCGATTAGGAATATCATGACGTTTCGCAAATAAAGAGAAAAAGGTGGTGGGAGACGCCGGATGATTTAGCGGTCGTAAACGATCGTAATCAACCGGGGCCGGAGCCTCGTCGGTGTATCAGGCACTTTAGGGTGTTCGGGAATTACAGGGAGAAATATATTAGCTAATATAATATAGGGGTACCTTTACATTCCACCTGACAGGAGACACTCGGTTCGACAGGATTTGCAGCTGTTTGCGGCATGATAAGCCTGCGATACGAGCACGTTTATCGGCCGGCTCTTTTTATCGGCGTGTTTCGTCGTCATTTTTCGCGAGGACAATATTTTGAGCACACTTTGTACAATTCTTATCGAGAACTTAGTATGTTTGTCAGGACGAATTTGTCATCGCCGTGTCGCTTTCTCTCTTCCTTTCGGAACACTCGTATGAAGTTAATTGTTTTAGTGATATTCGAATTCGAAGGTTTGCACGTAGCACGTCTCATACGCGCACAACGTAGTTCGATTTTTTGAATTTTGCATTTTAGGAGAGCAAAAAATTAACCAATTGATTTAAAAATACAAAAATATTTGTCGATTTACGAATAATGTAGATATCACACATTTATGACTAAATATATTAAAATTAATATGTTAAATATTTTAGATGTGTGTTACGGCAATAAAAGCTGATGGGATTTAGAAGATAGCAATAAATACAAAACATATTTTCTAAAAAGCGAGAAAAATGGTTTTGTCGGGTCTGAATTACAAGCATTCTCAGAAGGGAATATTCCAAGGTTGGTATTGTGGCCATTTTTCTTTATGTGTACCGTTGCTGCAATTCGCGACGATTCACCGAGGCGAGCGAGACGAAAATTGATCGAACAAAGAAGTGTTAATTGCGTTATTATGAGCGGCCAGCTTATCGAGGGCTCGTCCATCCGCCGAAACGATCGCGATCTTATCGCGTCACGTCGTCCATTGTACGATTATTAAATACGATGATGCGGCTCTATTATTCAAGTATCCTCTCGATGGCAATGATCGGTGAGAGCCGATCTCCGATCTCCTCCCCTTCCCCTCCCCGCCCCCGCGCGCGATCGAGTGCCACGAAAAGATCGACGAGACTTCCTACGCCGCTGCGCGGTGGGTCTCCCGACGTGATCCGCGATGATCTCTGTTTCGACAGCACTATAAATAACGACTTATATGATAATTGCCTCCTATTTTTATTTAGAACGTATATATGACTATCAGTAGGACACACACACACACACACACACACACACATACCTACACACACACACACACACACACACACACACACACACACACACACACACACACATATGCAGACACAAATTAGGTTTTTGCCAATATAACTGGCAACTAACCAATATGACATAATAAATACCTAGATCTATATACCTAAATCTATTAAAATTTGAAAGTACGAATAATTACTAATCGTTCTTAGAATTTGTCTTTTTTGTCTTGCGGATATTATTACTATTAGGCGATTTGTGAATTGTTATTGAGTGCGTGTGAGCGCATCACACATTATATAATTATTAATTCTGGAAAAGTTTGGCGTATATCCGGAATGTTATAAATTTATAGTATAATAATGCATGCATATAATGTTACAAGTAATAATAAAATGTCATTATATATGAAATCTATGCATCTAAAATTATGAAAGGGCGAGATTTTTAATCGTATGATACATTTTGGAACTATTTCTCTTCCATATTTATGGCGACAATATCGATCAATCTTATTCAGTGGCGACGTTTACAAGTTAATCGAATATCTCGTCTGTCATAACGTTACCGTTGTATCGGCACGGTGACAAAAATTGATGGCGAGCGATACGCGGCAAGAAAACCCATTACAAAGTCAAAACGTAGGTTCTACCTTAGGCTTACAACAACGATTTAAAACGGAGATCTCGATCGTTGTACCGAGGAGAGACCACCCGTGCAATCACGTGTGCGCGCGCTCTCTCTCTCTCTCTCCTCTCTCTCGAGATATAACGCGTTTCTTCGTGAAACTCGCCGGAGGTCGATCGCGATCTACGATTCTTTCATCGGTGGACGTATCTTTAAGCCTCAAAGAAGTCATGCGGGACTCGTTTTGATGCATCGATTTCGGTAGATCCATCATTATAAGAGTGTAAACGAAATGTTACGTGTAATAATTTTCATGTATAGATTTTGTATAAGTTGTCTTTTCTTTCATGTGGCTAGTAATTCAGTATTTTTTCCGACAAGATTTTCGAAACGCAATATGTATACAATAATAATAAAAAAAAAAAATAATATTGGAAAATTTAACCGTGCATAATGTTCACAAATTTTATAAATAGCAAATAGACAAAAAATGCCTAGTTGAGAATGTTTTGTTAACATAGGATTTTACATATAATGTAACTTAACTGTATGTCTATTAAAATTATAATCAATTATTAATTATTATTTTTTTCCAATAAATTAATATACATCATTATTTTGACATAAATTAATTTTAGAAAAATTTCCAATTAATTAAAATTTAAAATCAAAATTTAAAATCCATTTAAATTTATTTTAACATTTAATAATGATTTTAGCATCTTTGCTATTAGTTAATAATTTAATGTACAGACTTAGTAATAATAATGTATTGAATTGTATACTCTATAACTTATTCTCTCTTGAATCATTCCAATCACAAAGTACTTGTATATATAAGGTACCTTACACAGTCTTATCACGAAAAGTAAACGATAACCATTCAGTCGCGAAGGTTATTACTCTCGCGTCTCTCAATTATTTATTTAAACGCTCATAAATCGAGGTAGTAATCGATACTTTGATGCATGCGCCTATTAGCATAGCCTTATCTATAAATAGTCATGAAATAATTTTTCTTCTCGTGTTTCTTTCAGATCAATTTATCTTCCAATCGGCTTGAATTATGTCACGCTGTTTTACTGTCAAAATATAAACTAATATTGTTGATGCCGAGCAATTGTTTGTTGAAAATTATCTTACATGCGCCGGGTATACGATTTGTAATAACTACGTATTTCGTTAAATTTCATTGGAGATTAACAAACAATATTCAATATTCTTATAGCTATAATTTTTTGATTTGTTTCAGAGCAAGATAAGAACAATTTTTAAAACGGTTTGGAATGTGTTATGAGAGTTGCATTTACGTGTTCTTAAATATTTTAAGATTAAATTTTTTATGCAGCCTAGCTGGCTGCGTATATAAAAGGTATACACAATATTTAAATTTAGAGAAAATATGATTACGAGAACTGATTGATATTTAATTAAAATTCACATTTCACATATGCATGTGCGCGCACGAGCGTATATATAGTATGTGTTCATATGCGAGAAACACATGTCACACACGACGATTTATATATCTATAATATATGAACATGAGAAGACAAATTATTCCAAGCTCTTTATAGGCGTTTATATCCGTACGTACATGCGAAAATGTATCATACGATTCTCTGTCTTCTTTCTTTCTTTCTCGCTTGCGAGCAGAACCCGGTGGATCGAGACCGGCGTTTATTAACGTTTTGTTTATATACGTCGCGATTAGAGCTAATCGATCCTCCGGCGAAATGAGGCATAATATAGAGCCGTGGCGGACTCATAAATACTCATTTGTGCGGAGGCAACTTCGCTCCCTGGATTTCCACCGCCCAAGTTGCCTTCGTTACGCTTATATGGATGGAATATGCGAATTTGTGCACATAATTAACCGTCGCCTATTAGCTGCCGGCTATATATTTATTGCGCTGCGACGGTCGTTTCGCAAATATGCTGGATGCAACATCGCGAGATTGTCGTGAAAGCGATGATAGGGGAAGCTGCTCCTTCATTGATGATAAAGGAGCAATTGCAGCTTTTAAGTTAAGGTGATATCACTTTACTTCGTCGATCGCCGAGAAGGCGAGATGTGTAATACTTCAAATAGCGCGCAATCACTATGATGCTTATTTAATCGTGATAATGGAGCAACAAGTGCAACCGGTATATAGCGACGAACATAATTTGTTGATGCTCTACGTCTATATAATGGCTCGGTAATCGTTTCTTGTAATCATCTCAATCGCGTATTGTTGATGCCACGTGGTATCAATTTTAATCAATTGCTATTTTGAATATAAATTACTCGATAAATTTATCTATTTTATTTCTATAAGTTCAACAATTTTTATATTTTTTTATGTAATTGATTTATGTAGTTTATGTATGACGAAATATCTATTTCTTTCTCTATAATTTCAAGATAGAAATAAATCGTCGATTACGCGCTTTACATACTAATAAAGATAAATATATAATCATACGTTTCGCGTTGGTAATTGACTTCGCGTTATCCTGAAGAAGATACAGCAAAATAGATGAAGTAATACATAATCTAAGCCGTTATATCGAGATAATAATATCCCGATGGTTAGAAATTCTAGAATAGCACGTACGGAAGCATAACATTCCAAGATGATTCTACAGTGTGTAAGTTAGAATGTCAGGAGGAGTAGAAACCTGTGTTTGAAGCCAACGCGTTGATCCGCGAATCGATTAAGGATCGTTACGTACCTCACACTGCCGGCTGCTCCTAGATACATCGGTGGCAGGTTACACGTAGATCGGACCAATCTGCGATTCGTTTCAGACACAATGCTTGACCCTTTCTCACGCTACCGCATCTTCACTCACGATCAATCAGGAAGTAATCGGTGCACTTATCGTATCATTATTTAACGTTATCGACGATTTGCCACGTGATTAACGTGATTTTAACGGATATGAATAATTATTCTTTTGTTTCATGATAGTTTTAATAAGTTTACATAAGCAAATAAAATTTATTTAGGTAAGAGAGAAATTGGTTTATTTATATTTATAATGTACGTAAATGTGTGAATAAATGAATTTCAAATAGCAAATATTAATTATTTTTTACACGCGTTATTTAATTTTTTTTTAATAAAAATAAAAATGGTTGATTAATTATATTTATTATAACATTGAAAAAGAATAAAATTTGATGCAAATGAAGTCAAAGTTTGAAGAATAAAGATTAATTTCGTTATTTCGCTAGAAAATAGAAATTATGTAATTTGCTGTTATTCTTTCTCTAAATTTTTATGTTCAAAGAAAAGTAAAATTACACAAAATTTTATTAAATTACAGTAAGTTTGGTAGAAAGTAATAAAATAATTTATACAAAGGTACTTGTATATATTACCGAAATCATATTCTTTAAATAAATGTAAAAAATTTGATGTGCGACACTGATAACAACTGATTGTTAAAATTAATTCAGAATGCCAATTAGTAACTAATTTGAAAATGTGTGAGAAACAGGATATTTGGCGTGATTTTATTATATAAAATAAATGTTATTCTATATAAAGCGTTACATATTTCTCAATAAGTCGGTTGATACACGGCCTTTGTGTTGTGTTGGCGCGTTATGTTTATACAAGGTGACGTGCTATCATTCATACATTGCGACTCGAGTAGGTAGTGGAATGAACCGCTGATGTGCAGCGTTATCATCTCTCGAAAAGCGATCGCGACAAGTACAGCGGTAAAGAAGCTAGAAAACGCGAACATTTCCCTATTAGTGATTTTACGCCCGAGAGTTTTTATGATCGAATATTTGATTAAGATATATATATCGCGCTATATATATATGTATCGCAGTCAGCAAAGCGATGATTATATTTTTGAGGATATTACATCCTGCGGATTGCGGATATTTATTTTTGATTTGAATTGATATAGGTATATTTATTCGTATATGCTAAAATGCAAAATAGTAAATATGCTAAATTCACGAATAAGATTAACGTTAGAAATGCTGTGCAAATTATTGCGTGATTAATTTTTGGTACGCGCGAAATAATTAATTATTTTCGCGAGTGCGAGTGAGTGAACCATGAAAAAAAACGGAACAAAAACCTAAGATGAAAAGGAGATCTGTGGAAGCGATCGACAACACACACCGAAACAACTGCGGGGTAAGTAATTTAATTACTTATTTATTATTGAATACTTTTGTAGAATATTAGTTATTGTTCTCGTTTATTTAGATATTTATTTAGATAAATTATATATAATTATATAAAAATTAGAGACAAAAACGTTTTTTCGAAAACATATTTTTCAGAAATAATGTAATTAAATTTTATTAAGAATTTATTAAACATTTATCTAAAAAACGAGACGACATTTATAACAGAGTAATTAAAAAAAAATGTTAATTATTTTGAGCGTTGTAATAATTTATTTGTGTTTTACAGTTTAACGTAATTTACAATGTAGTTTACAACTCCGCTGTTGCGCATCATATATTGGTGATGAGTCACATCATCTTTTATTGCAATTCGAAGTAATGGATTTGTGAATATTATATAGATAATATCTCTCTCACAGATCTATTGTTTTAAAATAGACTAGAGAGAAGATAGATTAGCACATTACTTGACCTTAGAATACACGTAACTATATGTCGATTAATTGAACATACAAGAATGCATACAGATACATAATATCATGAAATGAATAACTATTACCGACACATTATTGATCGGTTAGATTATTTATTGATACATTTTATTATCTCGTTATGCAATAAAATAATAATTACAAAGTGTACGAGTCATTTAAAAGTATACAAAATTTGAACTTGCGTTAAAAATAAAAAAGATAGGAAAGTTCAGCTTGATAAAAAACGATAAACAATATGAACAAATAAATTTTGTGAAAGAGAAATTATCTTAAAATCAAGTAAAGATATAAATCCAAAATATCAATTTTTACATTTTTTGCCCAACACTACATATAGTGTGTATATACAGATTTTCAGGAAATATTATCATGAGGATATTACATATCTATATTTTAATATAAAACATGCGTAATAATTAATTAAAATTTTAAGAAGTTGATATTTTTGAGATATAAAATTACAATTTAATTTTATTATTGTCATGAATGTTGTATCTCTTAGATGGTGAAAATTGAAATAAGATGTTTATATATCTTTTATATAAAATAAAAAAAATTATATAAAACGCAGTTGAGAAAAACTGTTAATATGTGTTGCTTTATTTTCCCTTGTTTTTTTCTATATAGATAGAATTAGAGGTTTATGTGGATATTCTATATTCTTATCTCTTATATTCTTCTAGGGTTAAATATTATTTGTAAAATAATGCAAGAAAATAATAATACTTATGAAATATTTTTGATATGTATATATTATATATAAATAAAAAAAAGACAAGGAATATTTCATAATCACAGTACCTATATTTCAACTAATTTATTTAAAACATGTGCTTATTAATTGCATTTATTTACAAACCTAATTTTCCATTAGCCTGTCGATTCATATTTATTAATCATTTAATGCAATATTATTTGAGAAACAAAGTAAAATAATGTAAAATTCAATAAACGTAGTTATTTTTTGTGTTGAAATAGAAAAAATCTTTATAGAAATCATTTTTTTATTTCAAATTTCTTGAGTATATTTTAGAAGATATGAAAAAACATTTAAAAAATTTCTCTGTGATGTGTACGTAATACATAAAATAAAATAGTTTGTATGCAGCAGTAAAAAAATTTGCTGTATACTCGTAATGCCATTATCAATTCATTGCTATAAAATATCTATATAAATATCTACATAAAAGATAATAAAGTCATAAAAAAAAGCAGAATCATTTAAACTATGAAAACCAATATTGGGGTAGCTCGTCATTTGCGTATAAATGCAGTTACGAGATTGAGTCTATACGAATTTTATGCGTGTATCATTAGCTAATTCCGATTGTTTATATAACTTGAAAATTATTGCATTATTAACTCTGACATTTTTGCTTTAGCATTTTCTCAAAATACGTTATTAAAACATTGCATCTTCTAATATAAAAATATAAGTGTTGGAATAAAAAATTAATATTACCGAATAAATTAATTCGACATTTAAAATTTCTCTCATGAAATAGTATAATTAAGATGTTCTATCACGATGCGACGGTCGAGCGCGATGTTTATGGTGATATTTCCATTCGTGTGAATTTATCACGTGATACGCTACGTAATGCAGTCTTTAAAGCCTATAACATATCGACCACCTACGAAGTAAGCATTCATGAATGATGTCCGGCATTATTTCCCATCTTGTGGTAACCGATTTCTGTAAGATTCTGCCGAGATAAAGAATTTCATGAATGAAAGTGAACTCCTTATCCCTACCGCCGTAACCGCCCTTCCATTTTTCTTAGTCCCTCTTTTAACTTTCGGGATTCTTCTCGCGTCTATATATCTATCCTCCCTTTTTTTTCCTTCAGTCCTTCACACGCGTTACAGTTCTCTTTCGATATATACCTGGTGATCGTTCCGAGAGGTGGAGACGTCGTATCTTATTTTTCTCTTTCTTCTCCTCCGAGCTTCCCCTCCTCGCGATCTTTCTTTCTCCACCCTCTCGTGCCCCTCCTACTCTTGTCTCTCTTTCCTCTCTACGACTGACACTCTTTATTTTTTGGAGCAGCATTATCTCATAATCGACCGGATGATTCTGCCGTCCACCAGAATGGCATGGCCTGCTGAGCACACGTTTGAGTTCGTTAATGTTCGCCCGTGAGAGTGGATCTAATGAATTTGATGACTCCTTTCTCCGTTGATCTTGCTTCCTCCCCAACCGAGCATTCTTCGCCCGTTCTTCTTTTTCTCCTCGCCCGGAGCGCGTTTCTCCGGTATCGACGTAACGCATACGGTATCTTTATGATCCCCGGCAATAAATCGAATTGCTCGAGATGAATGTTTTCTCGAAAGGTTCAGAAGAATTGCATTTCCGGTAACAACTACATTTCGAAGCACCTGTATGCTAAATAAATTCGGCTTATAATATATTCTCTATGGAAACTGTAGGTTATTGTGAATATAAAGTCACTAATACACATATTACGTTAACTTAAAAAATTGTATATGTATATAATATAATAGATAAATATAAATTATCTTACGTTATTATTTAAAGATATATTTTTCCGTTAATTGTATATGATTATTAAAATAGTCTTGTAGATAATTCTCTAACAATAAATATTTATTTAGAGAGAGGGATTAAGTACTGGTTTACTACCTTGCTTTAAAGGGTATTTAAGCTCTAAGCTGGTAAGAAATTGACCAATCACAGTCGAGTATTCTCTTTACATTTTATTGTGATTGGTCAATTTCTTACGGCTTAGAGTTTAAATATCCTTTAAAGCAAGGTTGTAGACCAGCACTTAATATATCGAGATAGATATTTGCGCTTCGTAACATCCTCGCGTTGCTGTCTCTAGGTCTTTAGTAGAAAACAGATATTACGCTTATATGTATATATGGTGCATGTAGAAGACTCGCTGAAATAGGCTGAAGTAAGTGACGGTCACCGTGGCAATCGGAGGGGAGGGGGGTGGGGAGAAGGATTCCGTAATTAACAATCCATTTTGTATTCGGCTCACCTGATCGCGTCGTGTGCGGTCCGTGACGTCATAATTCGGGGCCCCTTCGAGGCGTACCGCCCCCTTAATGCGGGCCCCGACACCTCTCGGCTCTGCGATCCAGCACGCACTTCCCCCCCTCTCTCTCTCTCTCTCTCTCTCTCTCTCTCTCTCTTCTGTCTTATTCTCTTTTGCCTGTACGAGCAGGTACGTGTGAAAGAAGAAGAGCCTCGAGAGATGAACGGCGAGAGAAGAGGAGAGCGAGAAAGAAAGAGAGAAAGAGGTTCTCTCTCGCCCTCTTCGTTCTCGCGATGCCTGGAGATGCCTGGATAGTATATACACTTCGAAGGCGGTCAAGGGGGATATAATGGCTCGGCCGGACTTCACACGATGCCGACTGGTACACCGGCCCGGAGGATGATACAGAGTCCGGTGAAGTCGCATGAGGGATGGAGAGAGATGAAACGAGAGTGGACCTCCGAGAGAGGTTCTGAAGTCGCGGAAGGAGCTACCATCACCTCCGATCTTCCCCCGATCTTCCTTGCGGATCGTTCTGATCGTTCGGTCTTCCGGAAGATGTCGGCTGTGTTCTGGTTTCTTAGTCGTTTGCTGGTTAATTTCATCGATGAGACACATTTTTTTGCCCTACTGTCAAAGATTATAAATGATATGTACATAACGATAATAACGCGATCACTACTCAAGATGTTAAGAAGACATTTATCTAATTAAAGGCGCGCGGACAAGAACGAGACAAATTGTGATAGTTCTTTAACGATGCGCTTGCTCTGTTTCTAACATCTGTCGAGAATATCGCGGTCGTGTGCGTGTCGCGAATCTGAACAAAAGCGAAGAAAAAGAAGCTCGAGAGAGAGAGGGGAGAGAGAGAGAGAGAGAGAGAGAGAGAGAGAGAGAGAGAGAGAGAGAGAGAGAGAGAGAGAGAAAGAGAGGAGGCTGCTCAGAGGTGTCAGAGTGAAGGGGAGGGTGAGGAGCACTCCTCGTGCAGAAGAGTCGAAGGGTGGGCCCCGTTACCCGGCTTTGTACGAGGGGCCCCTTGCCGCTGTCAGCCCGCGGGGGCCTTATTTCAAGACCGTACCGAATCAGGCACGACAATCGCCCTAATATCCACACGAATGCCGTGCCGGAGGCCCCCACGGTGCAACGGAGCCCGCCGATGAGGGAGGCAGCGGAGTCCTCTCGCGATGAGTAAGAGATCTTTCCGTTCTTTCTTCTTCCCTCGTCCTTTTCTTTCTGTTTTGTCATTTTCTACTTTTAACTTCGCGTGTCTTCAAGTGTTGCTGGGGTTTTGACTGTCTCTCTGTGGAAACTAACGCGCTTCTATCCTCAAAACAAATCGTGAATGCTTGCGAAAATGTTTCCAGCCCCGGTCCGAGAGGGGGTTTTGATCCTTTGCGGTAAAATGTAAACCACACTCGCGTGTTTTTAACAATCACTTGGATCACGCAATTTGTTCCTTTCTTCAACAAGTAATAATATTTAGGATTTTTTTACTTATTTTTTTCTTATTGTAAGATTTAGCGGTATGGTCTCAGAGATCATTTCATGTTCATAGATCACATATTTTGATTATATATTTACTTTTTAATTATAAACGACAGTGTGTCTTATACATTGCGCGATAACAACTTGCTAATTAAATTCTTACATAAGAAATTACGATGACAAGCCAGTGACTGAAATTTGTATAAATATATCGAAGACACGATGTTTCGTGTTAACCTTGTGTCCGTTCAATATGTTATCGCTCGCGATTAATACCTATCGTTACCGATCATTAATAACGTTGTACTGTGGAAGCCTTTCTTGACGCCTGCGTGAGGGGAAGGGGGACCTACGTCGGGCCTACGGCGTAAAAACACGTTGTTGCTGGCGCAACTATGTCCGTATTGTCCGGGGATGCGGCGCGTCATTAGTGGAAGCTTCAACGCTACCATCGCGCGCTTCACGTCGGCATTCAGCGATTCGCCTCGTGGATTTGTTCGTGCAGGCGAGCTCTCCGAGCGAGCGAGTAGGTGGCTAGGCAGCTAGCCGGTCCTCGAACCGGGGGAAAAGAAAAAAGGAATCGTTTAGAGGGGTACGTAATGGGGCCCACGGGACCCGTGTTTCGGTTTACCGAACGCGCCCGCCACAAAGCCCCCAGCGAGAGAATAAACGCAATCGTTACGGTGTTTGCGCCAGCATTTAATTGTTTGCCTTTTTCTTTCAGACCGCGTTTTTTTTGTATCCCCCGTGAGGATCTTTTTTTCTTGTTCGACGCGATGTAACCCTTGGATTAATTTGTAAATTGTTCTTGCTGTTAGATTAAACAGTGAAAGAAGTTTGTGTAGGCTACTAAAGCTTAGTTTCACAAGTGTCGGTTAACTTTTAACCTTAGATTAACTCACTCTTCGTTTCCTTCTAACGTCTTCCTTTTGAAGAGTGCTAAGGTTAAAAGTTAATCGACACTTGTGAAACTGGACCTTAGTGACTATTTGCATACATATTGTACCATTATAAATATATTTTTCACAATTATTAGAAAATGTATTAATCGCGAACGGTTAGTAATCAATTAATATAAAAGTCAAACACGCGTCTAAATAATATGCGTAATTTGAGAAACAGGATGAACTTGCTAGTTTCAATTTTATATTTCTTTTCTTTACGTATGCTTAATAAAATGAAGAAACACATGAAAAAGCATCGTGGAATATTAACGCCCCACCTGCATAATTTACAAATGAAAATACTCTTTGCTCACAAATTATTTAAAATACAAACCATTATCTGTACCACGTATAAAATTGCTCACAGTCGAAAGTTCATTTTCTTCGGTAGTGCCAAGTGCACAACCGGTGGTAATCGCCGTTCCACCTTATTCTCGCCACCGAGTTCCGAGCCCCTTTTATCCGTTCCGATGAAAGCGAGTCGTGCATCATGGCGCAGCTGATAAACGGATTAAGAACTTGGAATCTAATTGGACCCTGACCCCCCCGATTGTAAAAGAAACCCTCGTCGGGTCTTACTGCCGGCTATGAGATTAAAATTCGTATAGTTCGTGTATATGTATTTACCCTTCTCTCGAGAGCTTATCTCTCTTCCATTGCCGGCCTCCAACCTGTTGTGAGAACCTGCCTCTATTTACCCACATTTCCCTCGGGTTTCCAATCGCTTTACGGTCCTAATCGTCGCTTCCGCATACTTCGTCGCTCGCTATTGGCCGTGTCGTTATCGAGGCTCTGTTATCGAGACTAATACCCGTGACTATTGCCCCGCAGGAATTTTTAATAACGAACTAATACTTAGCTGTGTCGTTATATATGGCGTCTCTTTTTTCTCTCTACGTCTCCTTTACCACCCGAGAGAATAGCCCGCTGTTACTTAAGCCAAATATATCGATGTGGGTTATCGCTGCAGCCGATCATTTGGAGATACGCGTTTCTCTCTCGTGAAATCGTTTCCAGCTCGCTTAGGTCGATTGCTTGCGCATTTCTTACGTATTGTTAACGATTAGATATCTGCGCTGTCTTGTATTTATAGTATATTCTATAATTCGTAAAGCAAAGTAACATTGAAGATATTTCTGACATCTTTTGATTTAACAAATGTAATTTACATAATTTACGCTATTCCTGTTTCTTTTTGCTCTATTGCTGCTTCGAATTTTGAAATTCGAAATTGAGATACCCACGAATATATTAAAGATACTATATAAGTGCCAACATAAACTCTAACAAAGTTGCGTATATTCTATTCTAATATGATTTATAACCCATAAATTTTGTACGTAATTTATATGCTACCTTATAGTTTTAAGTTCTTCTACGAAAGTATATATATATACGTTTGATTGATTGAGGCCTTCTGCCATTATAAATTCCGATTTTCGGATAACTCGAAGATTGAAAACGGCATCCGCGCGAAAATCCATAAACGTGGGATATTCAAAGAAATCGACGAAGCTGTTGCGAAGGAGGAAGGAAGGAGCGAGCATGGTGCCGCGGTACCGCGGCATAATAACAGAGCGCCGCACACACAGGCCGAGCTAGCTGATGACTTCATTGAACTGGACCCGCTTGGGCCTCGGGCCCAGGACCTCCCTGAAACCGCCTCAAATTATAACGCCGGCTCGGGCCCAGGCCCGCTTTTGATGGGCTCGAGACACATTTTAAGCTTCTAGCGAGGCACAAACAGGTTCAGCCTCGATTCGCAGGACGCGGATGACAGAAATTTCCATGTTCCGCGTTAATCGTTCTCTAATATTAGCCGATTTGAAAATATCTCTAATCCCGGACAAATGCAGCGTACACGTTGGAGACGTTTATACATCAAAGAAATTGTTTTCAGAAAGAATCTTATGTTTTAAAGCGATACGGCCGCGGCGATTAAATGTGGCAGTAATTGAATATTTGCTCTTTCAACATTGGGCCGGATGGAAGGAATTATACTTTATTCTATTGTTATGATACGTGTCACCTCTGTGGAAAAATGATACAGATTATTTTAAATTAGATGTTTGGAAAAATCATGATAGGAAAACAAAACAGAAAAATATTTTTCAAAGTTCATGCTTTGATCTTATATTAATTATTTATATTAGATTTTACAATTTGCATTCTTTTGTCTCAATCAATCAAAATAATATAGAGATACTGATGGCATAAAAACAATACATACTTTCTTGACCGTTGATAACTCACAAATTCTGTCATCTAATGAGTCCATGCTCTTTTTTATGCTTGTTAAAAAATTTGTTTAAAATTATATCTTTTTTATATTTCGCAAATACATATATTGAACTACTTCATAAGAGTAGTATTTTCAAGCGCAGTCGCAACATTTCTTTTTCATTATTATGACATTATTGCGGTATTCTTATATTGATTTCATGAAATATAAAGCTCTCGAAAGCTTTATATGTCTTACTGTTGTACGTTTTACGTCTTTTCCGTGACTCGTTGTGATACACGTTTGCCTTTCGTCGTTAACATCGATACATCGATCGGCGATCCATCAAGTTATGTAAGAACAGTTGCGCGCGAGTCACTCGCACGAGCCGCGTGTTGCGAGCGTGGGTACACGCTGTGATCGCGATCGGTATCGCGTAGATCACCATCCATGAAAGAAACTAAACGCGCTAAGACATCATTCGGTATTAAAAATCACACGGAGATACAGACGGAGTGGATCGCCTCCGGATTTATTATGCTCGAGAAGTCGTATAACATACAGTCTCGACGAAATAGTCTCGATGTAGATGCGACGCGTAGATACTTGGCATAAAGATGATTAGTATGCGTGGCGCATACAGTATAGGATACAAAAGGGTATCAACATCTAAAAATATTCTCACGCTCTTATAAACGCGATGCCGTTACTAACATTATACGTGTCGTAAAGGCTCTTTTCTGATTTGACAAACAAAAAAATTTAATTAAAAAATTTAATTAAAGAATAAACATTTTTTTTCTAGTTATAGTTTAATTTATCAACATTTTTAAATGTATCAACCTTTGTATGTGTGGTTCGGTTCTCACTAGTTTGGACAAGTAGGTACCATTTTATATCAATATACAATTTGTCTTTTTAATTTACGATATTGTTTAAAAAAATATGTTTATAAAATGATTAAACAATTATACTTTGATTTGATTTTATATAAAGAGGCGTGTGTGTTTTCATTGATATAAAGGTAAATAATATTAAAATTCCACGCTCGTAAGTCAGTGAATTATTTACGACATACCAGTCGGAACATATATAGATGTACAAGAATCGAGAACTCAATCACGACAATAATATCGCGCAAAAGAAGAAAGGAGACGAAGATCGAAGCGTCATCGATCACGGAACAAGTAGAGAACATGTTACACACACAAGTCATCTAACTCGGTCGGGTTAGCCGGATTATCTTCCATTTCTCTGTTGCCTTCGAACTCTTACCGCAGATCGAATACATATCTGTTCGTGCACATTAGACGGTAGATTCTATGGGAAATAGAAAGCGGGCATACGATGTTCGCGATTGCGTTCAGTTTACGTGAAATTTACGAACGATCTACCTCGTAATTACCATTGTAGAAACTCGCATTGGAGAAAAGAAGAAATAGAGAGATGAGGTACGCGAAAGTAGCGGAGGAGACTTCCGACGGGAAGGTAGAAAGAAACGGAGAAAGAGAAACAGAGAGAAACCTACCTCGTAGCGTATCGAGAGACCAGGGCCTTGAGAGACGCGTAAGTGCCGTGTAATTGCTACGGCGCGTTTACTCGCGGGCATCTGTTTACTCACTTTGATCGCAAAACGCGCCGAGCAGTAATAAACGCCTCGATTGGCGATCGCACGAATTGGTTTCCATCTTGGTAAGAGCGTGCTTATTAACCGCAGAAATGGGCTGCCGATTGGTATCTACCGCGTATTAACAACGCTACATAAACGTTGTTTCGCAACTACACGCCCCGGTGACCTTCGGTAATTTAAGAAAAAAACTTAGATGAGGCGGATAAAAACTACGTCGTGCGCGGAAAGAGCATCTCTATCTCTGGTAACATCGGGACGCATCCGCATTAGACCTGCAATACTTGATCGCGTTGACAACCTGGGTTAAGTAACTTCAAGCATAATATCGCGCGCTCGCTGCCTTCCAGATTTTAAAAGATTCACTCCCGAGGAGAATGTTAGCTCGAGATCGTATGTCTTAACGTGAATCGACGAGTGTGCAAAGATTTGAAAGGATACCGGAATGTAGATGATAGAGTGGAGCGCAATAAATCGGCGAGACGTCGCGATGCAGAAAAACGAGGCGGATTCACTTCGTCCCGCTCTTTGTCGTGGGACCGATGACACGCCGTCGGTCCCAACCGTAGCTCCCGGGTCCACTATACTCGGTCACGAGCCCCCAGTTCGACCGTCTGCGCGACGTGGCCTTACGAAATTCGTTGGCAAAAAATGTCTACGGATCTCCCTTTACCATCTCTTCCTCATCTCCTCGTTCTGCTTCGTCTCGTTCGCCTCGTCGCTCATAGATTCGCATGATTAGGATCAAGACCGCGCTTCTAAGATTTCACGGATGACTCTTTGATTGCTCAGAGTTGTGACACGCGAAATTAATATAAAATATCTGTGATCTCTATAGCAGAATATGCATTTCAGAAGTTTCTTAATAAGGAAAGAAGAAAGTAGTCACACACATACACACTAGATATGTTAAAAAGTACTTACATATAGTTATTTTCTCTCTTGACAACATAAATAATTTTTAACACTATCAGTTTAAATTTTATTTTAAGATTTATTAAAATTAGTTTTTGAAAAGTTTGCAAATCTTTGTTGCAGTAACGCTTTTGAGATACCCAAAATATATTTCAACAATCTGTTTCTTAATTATTATCTTTAAATTTGTTACATATTAAAGCATCTTCTTTTTATTTGTCATCTAATTTTCATCATTTTTAATTAAAAAATGGGATTTGTAATTCTAAATGCAAATATTAAAACTAGAATTATTCAAATCATTGTAAACTTATTCCAACAATATGGAATTAATGCATCGGAATACTGTCTTTCGAGAATTTAAGGTCCGAGATCGGTTGCCACAAAATCCATTCCGTAAAGTTATTGGTATAGCTAGGCGAAAACTCTTGCCATTCTCGTGCAGTCAATTAGCCGAATTGATTACTAGACACCCGTGACTTCGATCCTTATAATGATCCGTTCCTATTACTTGCCGCGAATTCCAGGCGTGCCATCGGCCGAATGGCATGCAGAACAGCGAGGATACCGAGAGCCGGGACTGAAAAAAATCATGCCGTAGAACATTCTGCAACTTTGTCGAGGCACGCTCATCGCGCGTGTACATTAGTGTGTCCCGTCCCTTTTTTTCATGTCTCTCTCTCTCTCTCTCTCTCTCTCTCTCTCTCTCTCTCTTTCTCTCCCTCCCTCTTCCTCTCTTCTTTCCTCTATACTCTCGTCATAATAAAAGAATCTGTTCCTCCCTCTATAACGCCGCTCCGCCTCTACCGTTTCGACAAGCAACGGCAGCACGTTCGAGCAGGTTCTCAGGAATTCACGACTCATGCGGCGACCGGGTGTCCGGGTGAAACGGATAATGGCATTTAACGAGAAGGAATCGTTGCACCGGGCGCACCGAGCGCGGCTCAAATTGCCGGGTCAGGCTAATGTACAAATGACGCCTGATAACGATCGTGGGTATTGTTCTAACACCTTTCTTTCCAGGCACTTTACCCCGTGAGAACGCGCGTCCGCCCTTCTTCCATTATCCTAGCTGGATATCGGTCCTTAATTTCGTGAATCGTTCTTACTTCTATCATTTTAATTCTTTACGTTATTATTCGAATTATCGATTGATTCTCGCATTGGTCAGTAATTAGAATAATTAAACTTGAATTAATTAATTTAAATGATAAAAAGACGGGCTGATTAATTTAATTTTATTAGGATTATTAGTGGATTATTATCATAGTATGTTGAAAAACCCTAAAAATATTGATATTTTTATTAGATTAACTAATTAACAGATGTTTGAAATTTTATGAGTCCGAGAGAGATACACCACACATATTTTTAATATAATTTTTAATACATATTATAGTATACGCTACATTTTTTTTCACGTATATATACATATATGTAAACAGATGGATTGTTTCGCAGAACTGATTGATGTAATTAGCACGCACGGACTCTAATCGGAAACCGCGGAATTAATATGCAAGTTCAAGCGCATAAACGCTCGCAGGGGGAGTGCGAGAAAAGGGGGGGGGGCGGACGAATTTGGATGATAGAGAAAGAGAACGAAAAAGGTGGCGGGATAAGAGAGGTGGCTCTCCTCGTCTCTGAAAACTGGTCTGGTGCAGTTGCGGTCTTAGGAACGGAGGAGAGTCGAAGGAGCTGCATTCCCCGGTAATTAGTCTCACCCATAAATTACTGGCTATTTCGCGTCTGTGTTGGTCACGAGTCGGTAACACCCGTTCCACCCTCCCCGCCCCGGTACGTTCCAACTTTTCTTTCTTCTCTTCCTACACTTCTTCGTACAACGGTTGGTCACTCAAAATTTCTCCTTCGTGTAAATGACAGATGTGAGGTGTGAGAACGCGGAGACCTTAGGATCCGCGAATGTAAGAACTTATTGTTACGTTTCGTTGTTCCACCAACATTGATATGCATATACTTTCTGTTAATTATTTTTATACTGACCCTTTTTTTGATACACACACACACACATACAGCTGAATATGGCTGGTTCCTTCTAGATGAATTTACATAATTCAACGCACAATTGTATGTTATTTGTCTCAGCGAGTTAGATGTTGTAAGATATCACGTACGAATGAAGTATCTAAATACGAAGAGATGTGCTACTTAGTGGCGGAAGGTTATAAGTGCCAGGAGGTCCGATTCTATGGGAACGAAACGGGCTCATCTTTGCCGTAGGTCCGCGGACCTGTTCTGGACCAAGTGGATCTCTCGGGGCGCTGAAGAAAGGGGCACAGGACCCCGCTGCTAAATGAGCTGTAATACGGACCCCCGCTGAACTTCTCCTCTCCCCGTCTTGCCCTCCTTGAATCGTACTCCGAGATATATTCCCCCCTCTCTTTCATCGCTGCTTAAAACCACTCACGCTGCTCGGGCCGCAGGTTATGATATGACCACACGAGACGACTTCTTCTGCCGTCGACTCTTCCTGCAATATTTTTGCTTCTCTCGGCTCTCCTTTATTTTTTCCTCCTTTCATCGCCGCTATTATCGCCCTCGTCTCTATCACTGAGATCCCATCAATGACTTGCCCTATTCCTGGAGATTGCGCGTTCAGGAAAGGAAATCTTTACGGAAATAAGTAGGCAAAAAAAAATAGAGTTAAGGTGAAAGAATATAAGAGCATTAGCTTTTTTTAAGAAATCAATTAGCCGAATGAAAAAAATGTTATTGAAAGGTAATTCATTGACATTGAAATAATATTTATAGGTGTTATGAAAACAAGTTGTTATGTATACGCAAAATTGTTTTGTTTTATTTGAGTAATTCGCGTTGTTAATAATATTTTTTTATGTAAAATATCAGTATGTTATTAATATCATGACACAATTATTATTGCAGATTTTTAATATATACAACAATAGTTATGTAATGATGTTATTTATTGCATTACGCGATTAAATAAATATATTTTTTCAATTAAACGGTAGAATCTATTTTTATCTTACATTATCGGCGATGCATTTTCTTCTGCGAAAACATCGTTTCCGCTATTGAGCAAACTAATTCGCAGTTTGTTGTCCCAACTATTATTCTGAGAAATAACGGGAAATGGTCGTGACATCGAGAGCTATTGCTCGTAAAACTATTCGGTCAACGAAGCAATTGACCCGCGACTCAACGGCCGATCCAACAATTAGGCCAATTCCGATCAGCGCTGTAACTCGTACGATCGATGGCGCGGAAACGATTAATTAAGGGATCTTAATTATAATTAAGCTCTTCTTGATTTCATTAGACCCCGCGCGAAGTTTCTCAAGGTCGGGTCGTCATTCGTTTCTCAAAGATCACGTATTTCGATCGCGAATGAGGAACCGCGGGATTTAAGTCGGGAGTGAACTCTCGTAAACTCTTAACGATTCGAGCTATTAGCTGGATGTGATCATTATTGCGCGGACGCGAGGCTAGATGCATATATTGTAAAATATCGTCATGTAACGCGGCAGTAAACATACTCCTGGGAGCTATAATTACCGTACGTTCCGCGTAATGACGACTGTTAAAAGACCGAACGCCGCTACCGAAATAGAACGCTGTTAGCGGCAGAAGCTACATCTATTACTAGGCCTCATCTCTGGGTGTAATAGAATTCGGAGCACCGATATACACTCTCTGAAACGCGACGAAGTGCTCGAAAACCGGTAAAGGCTGCGCGCGGGGCCGCGAGGCGCTCGCGCGGCTTTGTCGTGGCGGCGGAGATGAAAAGGATGTAGCGAGCCACACGCCGACAGCTTAAGCCCTCAATAGCCCTCTACGATGGTGCCCGCGGCGTGTACCGAAGCCATGATATGGTGGGAGGAGGCGAGGCAAGGTAGAAGGAGCAGGTCGCCGCGCCGCGCTGGTCGAAAGGAGGAAGAGAAAAGAAGCGAGGGAGAGACGCGAAAGGACCAGTCGGGGCGAGGTGGCGGGTCGAAGGGAAACGAGGCATGAGACGGCTACCGAGCGGAGAGAGAGCTCGCCTTCACAAAGCATCAGAATGGGACTTACCGGGGCCCCGTTATTAGTCCTTACTCGCTTCGTACGCGTATTGGGTAGGGCCCACGAGGGGAAGATCAGATCTCTCTCGCGTCTCGAGTCGCACACACGAGTACCTGCTCTTGTGTGTATCTCATCCCGTGAAGGCGGACGGCGACACGGAAAATGTCAGGATCATCATCGATACCTGCTTTTCTCGTGGCGCTTCTCAACCCTGAAAACTCATCATCCGGTAAAAGAGTTCTCTTTGTCACGCTACTATTGGCGAAGGGGCGATGAGAAGCGGATGGGACAGCGACTCGTCGGGGCCGAAATTCACTTGACAGGGCGCAGCAAACTCCTTATTACGGAAATGAGAGGGTAGGAGGGTGTGTGGTAGAGGGATAAGAGGTATACTCGAGCGTCGAATCGATCTCCGGATAATCTTTCGATCAAGTCCTTTTTATTTTCGAAGCGGTAAATCATGGTTGCAGTCTCTTTTCAATTTATCGCTTCAATTTCGTTACGCTTATCGCGATAATAATGATTAGGTTACTTACGAATAAGACGAGAGAAACGTGATAAAACTCTATATATTTCTTATTTTATTAATAGAATAAATTTAAATATTGTGCAAAATATTACTACAAATATTTCTAAGGACGCATTCGCAAATATTTAGGCTACATATCAATGGCAAGTAATAACTGAGATATTTTAATATATCTCAATACATTTTAGGGTGAATCTCATGATTCCATATTATACTTCATTTGATCGAAATTTATAGTAAAGCGCTTTCCAGAAGATTCAATCCTCACGATATATTTTCTCGTGCCAGAAAAAATACGCGCAGCGTACGGCGGATCATTTTTTAATGTCCTAAAGGCTGTGCTATCTCATTGCGACCTGTTAATGATTTCTGACCGCTATTATTCATCGCCCGGCATCGCGTCTATCACCTTGACATCGCGCGTCCGAGAGACTCGTGGTCGCGCCTCCCTCCGTGGGATCCTAGGCAGAGCGCGGCCGGCCGGCGCGAGAGCAGAGAGGATTGGAGAGGATCCGATCCGACGAGAGTGAGCCTCTTCGTGTCGACAAGTTCCGTAGGCGAGTTAAAAGTGGAAAAGAGGGGCTCGGTTGCGTCTCGTTGCCGCCGAGCGGCGCTCACCTGCCTAGTCCGCAACAGTCTCGTACGGTTCGCTCCGGCCAGGAGCCTCGCCGGCGATCGCAGACGGCTGGAGAGAACCTCGCTGTCTCCCCTACCATCTGGATTTTTCCACTTACGCCAGACTTTCTCACCAGGCTTTCCATCCCTTCTTCCCCCCTCCTGCCTACGTTATTTCCGTCCTTCTGTCGGCTCCCTCTCGGTTCTTCTTTCTCGCCTACAATTTTGCGCGCGTTACTTCGAAATTCGCGAGTACTTTGCGATCCATCCGTTCGATCTGCCTGAAGAATCTTCAGCATCTTCATCGGAAGGGGGATGGCCTCTTTTACGAAGATCGCGTTTCTCGCGACGGCAAAATCGAAGACGCGCCCGTCGCGGGCGTCGGCGACGATGGTCTTGCGACGGCGGCGATGGTGATGGTTGTCGTGGTGGTGGTGCTGGTGCCGGTGAAGAAGAAGAGGAAGAAGAAGAAGAAGAAGAAGAGGAAGAAGAAAACGGCGTATATTGGTGGGGGCAACTCTTCTCTACTCCCCAGAACTGGTGGGGGTAAGGCAACACTCAAAGATCGTGGTGACGTAGTTCTGGCAGGAACGCGACGCGTTTTTGCCCACGTAGCGAGAAAACTTTTCTACGCTTCACCTGTATCTTACGTACTTGGTACTTTTGGAGCAGAGGAAGAGAAAGAAACAAGACGGAAGTAGAGAAAGAGAGGAGAAGGAAGAGAAACGTCAGATACCTTGACAAACAGAGAGAGAGAGAGAGAGAGAGAGAGGGGGGGGAAGAAGAGGAAGCCAGCGAGTGCGAGAGAAGGACAGAGGGTGACTGGGGAGGGGGGAAAAGAGGGGGCAAGTGGTCCAAATGGACCGGAAGTCAGTGCTCCTCTTCCGGGTCTTCCTTGAATCGTGAGCCCCTTTTTCGCGATCTCGAAGACGTGTCTCTCCCAACGAAGGATATCTTCTCCGATTGCCCTCGAGCTTTTTCGAGCGTGATACGATCATGAAGATCGAGTGTTCACCGCGATCGTCATGGCCGCGTAATCTCGGTAACTTTGCTTCGCAAGAAGAGGTGTCGAGAGACGCAACGTCGAAGAATAATTCTTCGATAGATGCAACGATCAAGAACGAAGAACCTTGCAAGTAAATCTTTCTCTCTCTCTCTCTCTCTCTCTCTCTCTCTCTCTGCGAGCGATGACCATTGTCCTCGAGCGCGCTCCTGTACCGGTCCTGAGAACATCCGTTCCATCGAGGGTTTCAAGAGGAACCGGCGGCACTTTGCGGGCGACGATTTACGTTGCGATGCCGAGTTTTGCTGGACCGCACGATAAGGGAGTCGCGCGGTAGAGGGGCAGAGTGCGTCGTCAGTTCGCGTGCCAATTATCGGCCACGAGGTGCATTCGAAACCGAGGAACACGCACTGGTGAACTCACGCGTATTGGTGGTTCGCGGTCGAGACTCGTCTTTGCAGCCGGGCACCGGTGAACTCACGAACACCATCGTCTCGCGCGTTTTTCGCTGTCTTTATCGAACGTCAGTGCGCCGAGCGGACAAAGGAAAAAGTAATCGGTGATCGGTTCGAGGGTGTTATCCGGTGCGGAGGGGATGGAGATGCGCCCCGTTCTCGTGGCGATCTGCCTCCTCCTCGTCACCCCCATTACCGGCTCTTTCTGGTGAGTGACACACACATTTCTTTCTGGCGTTGTTCCCTTCTTTTGTTTTGCTCCGTTTGTGCTGTGAAGACGCATCGCTAAATCTTTACAAGAGCATTTATGTATATTAGATTTATATGAAGTGGGATACAGATCAAACAGAGTATAAAGTTCAAGGTTTCTCTTTTCTCGCTGCCCTTTTAATTATTCCTTTGTTAAGAGAAATAAGTATTAGTAAACAAGTTGCATTCATATACAGGTGACCGCTTCTCATTCTGAGTTTTACTTGTCTAATTATAAACAGTATCTCGAGCTAATGTGAGAAATTTACAAACATTTATAATATTGTTTATGTTATAAATGTAATTTAATTTAGTTTTTATTATTAGACTTTCGCGGGATCCTCTCAGACTTACGAATTCGAAACGTGATAAAACATTTTTCGCTCTGCTACTTTTGACGTGATTATCTTAACGTGATTATCTTAACTGGCAGCAACGGTTGTCTCCGCGATAGGAATAACAACGCGTTTTCGCTTCCCTCGTCAAAGTCTCCCAAAAATGAGATAAAGAGAGAACAGCTTGTCATGTCCTTGGCGCCATTACACGTGACGGCCATAAAAAACGTAGATTAAAAAAACATAAGTCACATGTATGGCACGGTAATTTATCCCGCTTGTTTGTTTAGCTAGAAAAAAAGGAAATATAGAACAAATATTTCTCTCGTATAATTCGATTCTTACTTATATTTTAACGTATGAACACAATTGCGAGCGTTTTGATTGCGATTTCATTGACATCGTGGATCTATTCGTCAAAATTCCCTCTTTTTAACTTACTTACTTGTGTTAAATTATAAATACTTGTTTATTTTACGCAGCTAAACTTCCGTATCCAAGTCCTATTCCAATGACCCTTTTAGTAAGTTATCGTTTTTGCGTTTAACGTTAGTACTGTGTCTTATATTGTTGTCCGCGTATCTTCAATCTCTATACAAGTGTTGCCATGACATTACGCGTACGTGGATACGAGATTGTCGCTTTGGTTGCATTTTAAAGCCAATACTTGGCGAACGTGAAGAACTAACGAGTGCTCCAGTTTCGAGGTGCGTCATCTGGGTTATCAATTACGTCGCGCGTTACGCGCACGTAAGATGAGTAATGGCGCTATAAATCCTCCTTTGGTAGTTATCCATGCTCTTATAAGCAAGCTACGTCTTAAGATTTATGACCTTATTTTGTGCGTACGTAAATCGCTCATTACATTGAACGCAAACGCAGCCTCGCTAAATATCTCTTTATTTCCGACTGTGACTACATGCGAACTCATTTTGCCTATTTGTTAAATCATGCACTCTATTTCAGTTTATTTTTAAATTGCGATGATTGTGTCGGTTGACGAAGGAGATTCTAAAATATCGAACGTATAACAATTAGCGCGACGCGAGATCACGTGACACTTTCAGTAGCTACCGTTGAATCCCAATTATCTCGACGAGTAACAATAAATTACTCGGTAGCGTGACATTTTGTGTACCTCACTTTGTTACGCAAATGTTTGCACGGTGATAGAACGTTATCGTGCCCGTGCCACTCGGGATAACAGCATCCGGAGACGGACTGTGTCGTATCTATCTAGCGTAGCGTGGACATTATTATGCACATATCAACAAGGTGAAAGTAATTCAATTACTATCATATACTGGAAACATCATATTATTAATTACCACGCAATTAAGAGCGATTATCAAATTGGCCGATCATTGTACCAATTTTGATCAGGTAGACATTTTTGGGGGGGTTCTGAATGAAACGTTTTCTTGAGTGCTCATTTACGATGGGTCAAGTTTAGCATCAGAGTCAGAGGAAAGCTTGCTCGCGCAGGAATGAGGATGGAGTCCCTCTTGAGACTGGTTAAATATTTGTTTCCGATTTAAGACGGATTTCTGCATCCTGACGATGTGCCGTGAGTCCGCACCTTGTTGCTTTCTGGCTCGCTTGCCTGTCGCAGCCGTCGTTCACGGCGTGTTTGATAAATATATTAGGAGGATGACGGTTTGTGTTTCGATAACAGGTACTTAACGGCCAGACTGGAAACTCGTCGGTCTTTCTTTCTGCGTGCTTCGTCCATCATCTGCGAGTTAATCTGCGGCTACTATCGCGCATGAAGGCACGTGTCGCACCGTTTTATCCGCTTCAGCAGTTATCGCGGCGCATACCACAGCCACAAAATTCAATCTATAAAATCTCGTAAATTTATTAGAGCAATTCGTACACGCATGAGTTTTTTAATTGAAAGATTATCTATAGAAATTGAAAGTTTTATTCTTTTATCATGATATTTCGACATTATTAAAAATATAGCGTAGGTACTTATTGAACATACGTACTACGGTGATAAGTATCGCGATGCGATGTATAAATTAATACGCATTGCTTTAACGTGAATTTATCGGTATTAAGGATATTAACTCTCAAAAATTCTTAAAATTCTTTAAATTAGAGGCTATGGAGATCTAGAAATGTTTCTACCGAACTCCGGCGAAACGTCATCTCTGCGATCCTCATTCCTGCGGAATGCCGCCCTTGCTCCGAAAATATTGCGGGCACCATAAATCAGTCGGTCGTACGATCGTTCGTCATCGAGTCGCGCATTACGTCCTTCTCGCGAATCTTCCTAGGGAGCCCGCGAGGACCCGGGGCTCCGATTATCCGATTGGAACCGGATTCCCCTTTCGGTCGATCGGCATTCCTCGGTTTTTTCGCGACGAATACCGCTCTATCTCCCTCTCGTTCCCTACTGCTCGCGCGTAGCCGCGTCCCTCCGTCCTTCTCGCGCGGTCCTCTGGGAACGAAGGGACTCGCGGAGGAACCGAGGGAGGATGGGCGATTCACGAAGGGACAAAGACGACCAAAGTGGAGGAGTAAAGAGGTAAAGAAGTGAGCGAGGATGGACAATGGTCTCGCTCAAAGCGTCACCCGTAAATCTCGTTGAGCGCGTATAATTTGTAAGTCGGCAGGAGCCCTCCTCCGCCCTCTTCATCCTCCGTCGTCCTCGTCGTCCACCGGCAGCCGTTGCCTGCGTTTCTTCCCTCTCAGGAGATATACACGGAGTTCGTTCCACGTTCCTACGCGGCAATCGTATGTCCCGGGCGGCTCGTGCATTTCTTCGAAGTGCTACACGTTGAACGCCGATAATACTGTCGGTTTTTGTATCGGTTACACCGTAGAAGAACAATACGCTCTGTCGTGAAATTGTTAGATAGTACTTCTTATCTTCTACGGTCTCACAAAATGGATAGACTTAAGATGAAACTTTAACGATTAGGTCTAGGTACGCGATAACGCTTTTTGTTCAGCGGCCAAGAGTAAATACCGAGAGATGCGCGTGTCCTCTGGCTGCGTAATCAATTGTTAAACGTACATGCTGTATTCCATTTGATTCTGAAAAGTGAAGAAGTGCGGGCTTTGTGCCAAGTATATAATAATTATTTCACAAATATTAGCACTATATAGATATAAGACAGAATCGATGGATAGTTTTATTTGCTTCGGAGACAAGACATGTTGGTCGATCGATTATTTACAATATTTACGAAAAGAAGATGGTGTTTGAAAAGGTTTATTATACACAAATTGATCGCATTAAAGCAATTTTTTGTGGAAAGTCTCTGTTTACGGCTCGTGTATTTTCAGATACGTCGCTTATTTAGTCGATGATTGCGCAGCTTATCGTTATAGTTTCGCGATTTTTCCTCGCCGCTAATCTACGATCTTCGCGCGAGTTCCGCTAAATTTTTATGGACTTTCCGTGAAATCACCGTGGAGGATTACCGTGATTACCAATTACGCCACGGACCATTCCGATTTTCATACGAGTTGGACGTCTCGCATTAATAAGCAAACCCGCTCTCGCCCGCCGCGCCGCGCCGCGCCGCGCCGCCTCGCGCGCGCGCTTTCACGCACCGCTTCGTCTCCGCGAGCGACGCGATCGAGCGGCGGATAGTCGCGCGCGATCGATCGCAGGTGCGTGGCACGTAGACAGGTCCGAGAACGCGCGCGATAGATCGGCGGTCGGCCGCCGATGTATCGTAACGGCGAGCCTCGGCGATAATACGATAGCGGGCTCGCGAACCCGGCCAATGGGCCGCGGTGGGCAGTCCGCGGCTACCATCCTGCTGGTTGGACAACCCGATCCGCTCCCCCACGCTTCCCCACCTGGACCATTCTCTTCGTTCTCTCTCACCTGCTGTATATTCATAATCATAAGATCGCGCTCGCCGCGCGGTGCGTGAGCACGCATGCGCCTTAGATCGCGCACGCATCGGCAATCGGCAAACTTACGAGTGGCAAAGCAGGTGGATTTATTTATTGAAAAGATTCCATTTTGCATGTAATTGGAGTCTATATATATCGTTTGTGACGAGCGGCGAGAAGCGACTAACGTTCGTTAAAACAGCTGATATACTTACATATTCATTGAATTACTGATATTTGAAATTTACTTTTTAATGATGCTTCTTATAAAGGAAAATTAATTGATTCTTACGTATTTAATATTTGCGAAGAGTTTTTTTTACAATAAATTACATTTGATATACAAAGTTCGGGAAGATAGGTGTATATTCGAATACATTTTAATTTTATTTTATTTATACGAAATTTTTATTTTTCATGTATACGAATTCGTTGCTTAAAATATAGTAGATAAACGCCGCTTATACAGCTCGTAACTGATTTATCGTTGCCAATGTGGCTTCACGATTGTAGATCGATATTAATGGTGTTGGAGCTGTTAAATTGGATTAAATTAAAATCAATTTAATTACATATTCTTACATATACCGTCTACGATAATTTACGGTGCGTCTTGCGCGGAAAGGCATACTTTACGACACGCTCTTAATATGAGTATTATTAGTCCGGATGGCGCGTAATAATTCTTGATTACTATAATTACACGATGTACGTGACTGATCGTGTCGATATACGCGAGCAGTGACGTTGGTGCTAAAGCGGTCTTAATCATAGGTACGAATTTTATTCTCAGAACATGCCGAGCAAGATCTAAAAGATATCGCAAATTGACGATATTTTTCATTTAACGTATTCGTAACTGTTCAATTAAGTATATACACGTTCTTCCTTCCCTCGACGTAGGTTACAGATATAATAGTCACTTTTACATATTTTTTTGGTGATAAATGTGAAAGTAAGGATAAGGATATTTCAGAAATCTGGTTGACATACGACTACGATTATTATAAATCAATATCTCAGATTTTTCTTTTGCTTCTTGCGTAGATGGCGAAATCTTCGCGCGCTCGAAGTGGGTCGTTCTCCGTCATACGATGCCAACGTAAACACATAATTTATCCCCTTTCCATCTTTTTGTTCCGCATATGCTTGATATGAGGCTTCGCCGTTGTGAGATTTTTGAATTAAATATAGTGTGCCTCCCTGACTTTTTCCAGTTACGAATATACGCTCGATCATTCGCGACCGAGACGGTTGCGTTCCGCTACTCTTGCGAGATGGAAATACGATAGGTGCATAACGCATACATATTCACATACGCTACGCATGCCAAATTAATATATATAACGTATGTTGGAACGTACGACATTCCAGCGAACGCTGCATTTTTAATAAGAATGGTTATTCGTCAGCATTACATATATCTCTAATATAATTATTTATTTAATATAATAAAATTGATCTCTCTCTCTCTGCTAATTATCTTATTTAGCGGTTGAGAGTTAATATACTTAGTATTAAATATAAAAAAAACCACAGCGAAATATGTCTTTGTACAAAAGATTCGCTTCCAAGAGTGCCCCGAGCGGTCATTTAACGGTGGTTGTAATCAGCAAAACCGCTCGTCGGTTATCCTATAATTACGACCGTTTCCGTCAGTTTATGGTGACACTCGCCATAAATTCGTCGCGGTAAGATGAATCGTAAAACGTTCGCGGGTGATAATAGTGAGAATCTGGTACTCTAATTATGGTTTTGTCGACGCTTTAATAACACTGCAACGTTTCTCCGGTGAAGGGGACGCTGTATCTCCGCAACGGGAACCAAATTCGTATCCTTTCCTTGTTTAACCTCAGTCCAGTCAAACATTGATAATTATTATTCGAAAATTTGATTTTGACGTTAAAATATTAATATGATGCGTGAGCTTATATGAATATAAACTGATTAAACGTATTCACGCTCGCACTGATGACTTTAGTACTTGCTTTATTTTATTCGTATACGGAAAAATTGCTGATACAATGATACCATTGTGACAATCAACGCTCGTATTAGCTTAATATTATAGTACAATTAGTGAAATATTATATATTCATACGTTAGAAAATTTATAGGAAATAATTTGTGTACCCCGCGGTACTAAATATCAAAATATCAATTACTCGCGCCGAAAATAAATTTCTATTAAGCTCACCTGTTTTAGAACCGTTCACAGTTTGTGCCCCTCCGTAATGCCACAGATTTGCTTCTTTTTTTTTTTAGCGAGCGGCACGTTAAAGAAATGCTCGATTTGTCACGACGCGGGGCGTGTCAATCATTGCCGGGTCAAAATACGGCGGGGCATAATAACGGCAGTGAGCCGGCAATGACACGGGTATCAGAAACGGGGTGGTTAACGACGGGTGTCCGCGGTTGGGAAATGAGGCCCCTCGCCCTCCGGCCCCTCGTGCTTGCACACTGGCTCCTCTCTTTGCGCGAAATGCAGCATGGCGTGACGCAACAACACGCACCACGTGCGGGCCCCGCACAATGCTCGTAATAATTTTCTCTCCTTCTTTCGCGTTATCGCTTTTTTTTGTTTATTTCCACTATTCCCTTCCTTTTCTTCCTTTTTCTTTCTCGTCCTCTGTCGACATCCTCTTTCTCTCTCTCTCTCTCTCTCTCTTTCTCTCTTTCTCTCTTTCTCTTTGTCTCTCTTTTTCTCGTGCTTTCTCCTTCTCTCTTTTTCGTTGCGTTTCTCGCCTTGATCTCCCCGAGCTTCGCTTGGTCTGCTCTGTTACTGTCGTTCGCGTACTACCGTGCCTATAAATGATTTACCGGACGTTCCCTCTATAGAGTACCCGATTGGTCATGGTTTCGCTGCGCCAATGGTACGGTGTTAATGCGACTTTATGCCGGGCGTGAATGAGTACGTGGCCCTTTTTCAATTTGAGCCCTCAGTCATTCTTTTCTCATTTATTATATCATTTTTTGCTTTCTCATAGAGGAAGCTTTGTTTTCGTAAATTTGTATATGAACCTTTGATTGCGTATAAAGTTGGCTCTAATCAACCAAATTTAAAAAAATTATATATAAAATAGGGGTAGAAGAAACCAAAGAGAAGAGAAAAGATTGTTTTTTGAGTTTTTAATGTCAATATGTTCAGAGTGTTCTAAAACGTCGAAATATTGCATTAAAAAAAAATGTCGGTATGTGTGTATGTATGTATGTATGTATGTATGTCTGTGCCAAATTTACACAAATTTCTATAACTCCAGAACTGATCAACCAAATCTTAATGAATTATATGAAATAAGGGCAGAAAAGACAGAAGAATATAATAGAACCAATAAAAATTGTTAATAATAAAGGAGTTACCGATTTCTGTTAAAAAAAGTACCAAAATTTTTTAATTTTATTATATTCTTCAGTCTTTTTTTTCTATTTCTATTTTATATATAATTCTTTAAGGCCGTCATAGTCGAGCCTTATATCCAAGATCGTCTTACAATTAGATATAGTCTTAAGGCGTCATCAGCCAATCAGAGGGCCGTATTAGCATCTTAAGACATCACTTCCTCTATGAGGAAGCCAAGTGCAAATTTCTAATTTGCACAATTTTTTCTATTCATTTATTCATTGTATTGTTTCTATGAACGGGATATATTGGATAAAAGTCGTTTATTTCTATTAAGCATTTTTGACATTTAACATTTTTGCAATGTTTTTATGTTTAAATTATATATGCTATTCGGACTTGTTGTTGTTTTTTTTTTTTATTAAAATACTGTATTGGGGTTTACAAATTGGAGTGTACAACATTTTCAAAGAATCTTGTTAACTAATTTTGCAAAATGTAAATTTTATTTGACATTATTGACACTTCATACTTTCTCGATGCGTTTATTATTAATAACTGATCAATTCAAGCATGACGCACTTAATATTTCTGGAATGCATGCTTGTTGGACATATCGTTGTATCTTTGTCATGACACTGTTATGACGGACCACGATCGATTTTGATGGAGTGTTAGGCCTAGAGAAGGAAAGAGGAGGAGAGGAAAAGAAGCATAGAGAAAGGGAGAAAGCATCTCTGTGTGCTTGGGCATGCCAGCTGGAGAATTCCAAATTGTTTTAGTGGCGCGTGCAGGACGCACCTGCTATGTACGGAATTTTAAGACCCCGTTATTATCACATATCGCTCGAACTTTATCAGTCAGATCCCAAATATCGGTATTATTAAGGTGAACGCATACCACGCATAATTCATTACGGTGGGCGCGCGAGCTCGCGCACGAATTCCGAGTCCTCGAGAGTCCGAAGAAGCTGATTAAAAATTCGCACAATATGGTGGCGAGAGATCGGCGTGTCTTTTTATTTCTCTTCTCTGGAGCGCTCGCTTCGGCGTTCAAGCTTAAGCGGAGCACGAATTCTTCGAGATTCACCAAAAAAGAAACTATCGAAAATGTAACCTGGTCCCGGTGACCCTTGCCACCAATTTGTTCGAGACATTCTCATCAGGTTGAATCAACTTGCTCCTTTTTTCCATCCGTGAATCCTTGCTGGATCCACGAACCTACGCTACCATATGGCCCTGGCTTCACTTTTTAGTCCCTTTTCCGTCTGTAACTATTGTAAACCTAATCATATTGCAGACATCGGTTCATATGCAGATATAATTGTAGCTTAATTATGAGAAAGATTACTCTAACAAGAGATCCGAATATAAACGTTTATAGTATAGATAAATTTGGGAGGAATTGAGAGACATAACATATACTAAATTGCATAGGCAGAAATATAAGAAATAATCTTATCTTATCATAGATTTATATAGTCTTTTTTGATAGACTGCATAATTTGTGACATAACTTACAAGGGAAATTTATGACGCAAATAGATAAATAATAGATTTAATAAATCATTTTAGAAAAGTAAAAAACAAACTCATTTTTATAAAATATAAATTTAAGCTTACAGAGGCTTAATATAAATATTATACGATTTTAATGAAAACTTTTTATAAATACATATTTACTAATTTAAACAGAATAATAAATTTCTTTCGCCAGTATATATAGAATAACAATTAAAGTAATTTAAATCGACCGTGACTGGCAATATATAGCGTCTTTTCGATATGAACATTGAAAAACTGTGGTCGAAATTAATAATGTCTCGATGATTGATCCGAAAAAGTGCTGTGTGAATCCGACAAACCAAAAGTTGGCTCACTGCAGTTTTTCAATGTTCATATCGAAAAGACGCTATATATTGCCAGTCACGGTCGATTTAAATTACTTTAATTGTTACTAATTTGACTTAAATTTTCTTCAAAACGTTCAGGAAATATCGTAACTTCATTTTGTAAAGGGGAAACATTAAACTTAGAAGAATATTTGCCATCTTGTCGCTTCAAGTTCAATTTTTTTGCCGGGAATTTTTTCATCGATAAGATCGCGTTAGAAAATGAACTAAAATCGAGAGAACGGAATGGAACGAGTGTACAAAATGAGCACATGCTCGGAACCACTTTGGCACATGTACGTAAGCTCAGTGATAGAGTGGCTTCGTTCCGTCGTGGTCCTTTTCGTCATCTGCATGGCCCAACGCCGCTGTCTGCTACACGTCGTCGAGCAACAAGAGGATGATTTAGATTGAACGCGCATATTTAACAGCCACGAGTTGTTGTGACTTTCTACTTCCGCTCGCCCCATTCTTTCATAAATTGCTATCTCTCTACTGGTTCTCTTCTTCGTCTACGTGAAATGATTAGTTTTATTCTGCATCATGTTTTGGATGCAGAAATCATGTTTTTTTCACATGCTTATCGAAGATACTCGCGATAAAATGTACTCCACTTTTTCTCGCGTTAATCCGCGTTGAAAAAATAATTCTTATCTCGAATCTTGTTTGAGATTCCAAGTAGAAATTCTTCCTTCAAACTTACTCATTTACCATATGCATAACACAGTCTATCACAATTAAGTGAAGAAAGTCGCGACAGAATTCTCGTTTCTTCTCCTGCCTCAAATACTGTGAGATCAACGGAGGCAATGATAACGTTCTTGGCCGCGAGATTTCCGATTTTCTTTATATAGCTTCTTCCTATTCCATATACTTTCATTCGAACTGTGCAAAGTATTCGAGGAATCCGCTGGTGGGCCTATCAACTCGTTTTCTCCTTCTTCTCTCTTTTCTTGCTTCTTTTCGCGGATTCTCTCGTTGAAGCGATCTCTCTTCTTCCTCCAATCTGCAATGCTCTCTACGAAAACGTTTCTCTCTTTCTCTCTCGCGAAACCCCTTTATTTCTCCCCCCCCGTCTCTCCGTTCGTCGCTCGTTCTCCAAACCGGCCGAAAGAAGCCAGCAACGTTGCTCTCTCGTCACTGTCTATCTGAGCAGACAGCGTGGAGCTGCCTTCGAGCAAAGTGAGGGCGTCTAATGAGGCAATAAATAAGTCGACCGCCCTAACCGGCCTCTCCACGCTTTTCGTTCGCGACGACGTGTCCATCCTCGAGTTCTTTTCTTGCCTCCGCGTACACGAGGTGGGGCCCGATCTCCACGATTCTAGCCGGGATCCCCTTCCCCCCCACCTCCCCCTTGAGCGTTCCGCTGGCTCGATTGTCGTCGATTAAACCGAGTCTTCCCCCGTTTTTTCGTCTAGTAGCGGATCTCGGGATGCCTTTTTGCGAGGGCTCTGCCTCGCAAGAAAAGGAGTACAAGCGGAGCGACGGGACTGTTAAAGCTCGTTACGCATATAAATTCGATATGTTGAATTTTGTTAATTTAAGGAACGCTAGATTAGTCAGCGATATGTTTACGCAAAATGCGATCATTATTTTATAATGTTGTGTTACGTCAGTGTGTTGCGAAATGTATCCTCATAATTATATTATACCTACTTGTGTGTGTGTGTGTGTGTGTGTGTGTGTGTGTGTGTGTGTGTGCCGTGCACTGATATTAAAAAATGAAATATCTAATTGCTATATTTTATTATTAGATATATATACATATTAAAATTGATTTATTTGTCGTCTAATTGAAGGATGTAACGTACACAGCTGTTGCTTTATTTTTATTTCATGTCTCTTGTTGGTTTTAATTTTTTGAACTTATTTTTCATGGATCATTTTTTGAGTGAAGCGAATAAAACTGGAAAATGTTAGTTCGTGGAAAGTTACGAAATCGCGCGATCGGCAGGACGGAAGACGAATGGCAACGTAGTGCCTGACCACTCCAATTCCCATTAACTCCGCGCCTTCCAGCGATATTAATAGAGGCGCGGGTGCAAAACATTCAGCGTAAACGGCGCTCGTCAAACGCGACGTGTTTGCAATAATGCCGTAACTTTATTATCCGCCTCCGGGGGATTGGACTTTTAGTATCGACGCGCAGCGGTCCTCTGCGGTCCGTTTATTTGACTAACGGGGTGAGATGCGCGCGGCCACTGGGAAACCGGGTCTTTGAAGTCAAAAGGTCGGATAAACCTCCGGTTAGAAGGTTGCCTTCGTCTCTATCCGCGGCATATGTGACGCTTTTCCGATGGAGGCTATCATCAATGTGAATCACAGACGCAATGAGAATAGACCGAGCCGTTGCGTCGTCGTGATAAATTAGCGAAGTGCGCGCCGAACGTTATTTTAACGTGATTGTTGTACGTTTTAATTTTCAATTTGTTGGATACTATTATTAAATTGTTTGTTATTCCGGGAGAAATTTCGTGATTAATTGGTATATCGTAATAGCGCGACTATAAAATTCGCGGTAACGTAGTTTATGACCGCGCGTAGTAAAATATCTGAACGCGAATATTATTTCGATAAGTCATAGATTTAACTTCTCGTATTTATGATAGGAAGTTATCTATATAGGTATATATTATACAACTAGAAATAAAACGCGCAGCACATTTTTCGGGATTTGCATAAAACATGGTGATCTGGAAATTTATTTGAATAAGCCGTGTATAAAAGCTGCGTGTATAAATGTTTACTACCAACGGAGATATCCATTTCCAACTCTCCCATAAAATTCACACGTCATAAGACTTTTGCGCCACCGCAATAGCACCACGGCTTAATACAATGTTTAACTTCTCGTAGTTTCGCGCACTTGTAACTTCTCGGAATCGCTACATCTATGTCGCTCGTCTATTATCTTACGCCTAGGTTTAGTTGCATTCTTAGTGTAGATTGATATGCCGAGTCGAGAAATAGTACATGCGTTAATTCTAGGAAAATTTCGCAGCCTCTGACAGCTGGTCGTGATCTAAGACAGCTAGGAAACATGCGTAAGATCACGTTTTCCAACTTTTCTCTCTCCGATCGATATAAGGAGGAGGGGGGGGAATTGATCAGGAAAAAATCATTTGAGATCGTATAATAAAGATTTAGGGTTGTCGATGGAAGGAAAATATAGGGTACTTTAACAAAAATATAATAAGACATGTGTTAGTAGTGATATTTGGTGAATCGAGGGATACTCTTTGTTGAGAACATCCTGCTTGATCCGATAATGCAATATGTTTTATGTGAACGTTATTGTTTACGAAGGCAGGATACGGTCTCCTCTGGAGAACCCTCGTAACAGATTGAAAAAGCTTTGGCGCTTGTCGTCCGTCAGACTCTATCGGGACTAAAGTCCTTAACAGGAATATCGACGAATCGAAGTTCCTGCAGCTTGTACTCTGTCAGTGCGGGCCTGCTGATCGTCCCGCGAGACGTTACATGTGCCATATTTTGCTCCAACGAGAACGACGCTCTGCTCTCCTTTTCTCCGCCCCCCTCTTCTTTCTCTACCTCGCCCATATATCTCTTTCCATCTCTCTGTTTCACTCTTACGCGCAAAATCATTCCTCGATCTTTCTCGATTCTCGATTTCTCGTGAATTCTCGTATCCCGCGTATCATCTCGCGTATATCATCTCCGTTCTCGTCGTCATCGTCGTCATTCCCGGTTATAGTCGCCACTCGAGGTGGAATCCTCCTCGCCCAAATGACGATGTCACTCTCGTGCACGACTCCTCCATGTCGTATCTACCTCCGGCTTCTTATTCCCGTTCGTGCAGAACGAAAAGCGGGCGAGGAGAAAGGCAGGGAGGGGGGCGGGGAAGGCGGGCGAGGAAGCACATTGGGAACGGGCGCGCGAGCAACCGTCCTTAACGGAATTATTGCCATTAAGGTCGTTGCATTCCCGAGAGGCCGTCGTGTACGCGCCCCGGCATCCTACCGACGCAGAACTAATGATCTTAATTAACGTTTCGTAACGAAGGTCGCCCGGACTGTCCCTCTTTCTTCTTCTTCTTCTTCTTCTCCATTTCTTCCTCTTCCCTCCCTCTAACCCTTCCTGCGCTTCCAACCGTTTCTCTTTTTACCTTTCCGCCTTCGTGCCCTCCGCACGCGGGTCCGCGCGCTTCTTCCTCCTTGTCCTCAATCTCTGTCTTCGTCCTTCTTCTGGAACCCATCTGCCTCCGAGTTGTTCTCCTCGACTTCGTAGTTCCCACCGCTCGTAGTTCACCGCTCAGAATCCATTTCGCTTTATTTCTTCTTTTTTTTTCTACCCCCAGTGCAATCATCAAGCTGTCCCCTCTCCGCTCTTTCTCTCTCCTTCCTCTTTACACCCTCTCGACGTACTCGCTCGTTCTTTCCGTTCTATAACGCACTTCTTCCCCCTCCATAACATTCGTTTCTTCTCTCTTTCTCTCTCTCTCTATATATTTTTTTTCCTCTTTTATTCGTAGAATTGGTTACGTCGTCACGAGTTTAATGCGTCGGAGCTTTAATTATCGTAATGGCGTTAGCGTGCTCAGATTCGACTGTCGTACCTACTATTCGCAATGTACTTATCCTTCTTCCTCGCCTTCTTTGACGGTTTTTTTCCGTCGTTATTCTCGCGGTATCGCAAGTCTCATTTTCCTGTCTCTTACGAAGTTCTACGCGTAATACAATCACTATCCTAGCTTATTATTCTTTTGTCACTTCTCATCGTTTCATATCATTTGATCATTTTGTCCTACTATAATTAAAGTCCCACGTACCACTGCTTGTGAATTAGTCAGATATATTTAATATACATCAGGAGTACAGAAGAAAGAGGAAAAGAGAAGAAACCGGGAGACAGTAACTTTCATTGGCATAATAATTTCACGTTGTGTCGACCGCAATTGCACGGTGTCAATACAATTACTTGAATTACTATAATTCACTCGTCGTTAGTAAATTACGTGTATCAAGCTAGCACCGCCGCTTTAGCAGCCGCAATCGAATAAAACGTATATACAGAAATTTAGCGGTTTTTTCCTTGTTAACTTACCGCACTGTTATATAACAGTGCGATAAATTAACATGGAAAAAAGCGTTAAGTTCTCTGTATACGAATTATATAACAGTGCGATAAATTCGTTACAGAACGCGATCTAATTATTTACGTGAAAAACACGAAAAATTGGTGATATTAAAAAAATTCGTTGAGAATGACAAATCTCTCGTGTTCAGGCGATGCTAATGGGGTAAATCCGAATTCTCTGTAAATAGCGAAGCTCCCAACTGATTTATGAGGCACGACGGTGTGCTTAAGGAGAAATAAATTCTGATCCAAACACGAGCGATTAATCGCGAGGATCGGAGCTGCGGTCGAGACACAACAGTCGTGCTCGTCGAGCTACCGAGATTCTACGCGGGCTCTAGAAGGAACGGATAAGCGTCAGGAGAAAGGAGAGCTTCCGCTTAATCTCACGTTCACGCGAAGACCGTTCCTTTTTCCACATTGCACTCGTGCGCGCTCGCGCGCGGAAAGATATTGCGTAGCTGAATAACCGGCAACTTGGCCGCGGGATTTGTAGCTTCCGTAAATTATTCTGACCGTTCTCCTCTCTAGCTAGCGCGTGTCGTGCCTCTCGAGAGCAATGACGTTGCGCTCCGAGTTTCTCGCGGTTCGCGTGATTATATCGTTGCCTTGAGTATTGAGCGCGGATAGATTAATTAGACGCCGCAAACTTCTCGCGTTTAAATTACTATATTTTCTATGTCGTTCAAGAATTATCGCATATATTTGAACTCTTTATTTATGTCAACATTTACCTAACGTTATCGTAATAAATGTCAAATTTGAACAGATGCATAAAAAATGCATGTATGTAGGTAGGGGAGACCGGGGCTAAAACCGTCTGTTCTTTTTTGTGCCTATTTTTAACAACAAAATAAATAATTGTAGTTAAATGTGGTATACTACGGTAAAGAGTGAACCTTTAGCTACAAAATTTATATAAGAAATTTTTGTCTACGTCGCTTATTTGTTTAACTGGTATATTAGAGCAAAAACGACAACGGTGGAAAAATTGAAATCTCAAAAATGCCGGAGTTAAACCGTCTACTCCCCGGGATAAATCAGTTTCAGGTTTGATCGCCCATAAAATATTAGACACCTACATTGGATTCGTGTTTAGCATGCATTACTCTTTATAATCAGCATGCATTTATAATCACGTACCTCGAGATTTGGAGAGCAAATATTATTGCAGATATTACAAAATTTCTACGCGCAGAAAATTTCACTTTTCACCACTTTTCACGAAAACATGTTTGCCCTCGTAAAACTCATAACACGGCAGGTAATCTGCCGAAACTCCGTTGGTCACATGGGTACCATAAGCAGCGTTTACAATAGGGGTATTCAAATAAGTTAGAGTTTAACGGTTTGACAGGTTATGTCGGGTTAAACGTTAAACCCTGCTTATAGAAATTCAATACTGTAAGTGATTATTTGGCTATAGTAATTAATTACTTATTTTGAGTATTAACATCATTAAAAACAGTACTTTTAATACTCGAAATAAGTAATTAATCACTAGCCAAATAATCACTTACGGTATTAAATTTCTGTAAGGGAAATCGGGTAAAAAGTTAATTTTTACACTCTTAACCCAAAGATTAATGTGATTGGTTAATGAGTCACTTATGTATTTTGCATAACCTTAAAGCGTAGCGCGCCCAAAGTTAATTAATTAACTTTTTACTCGACTTTAACCCGACATAACCTGTCAAATCGTTAAACTTTAACTTATTTGAATACCCCTAATGTTAATAGCGAGTTCGCACAATATACAGGTTCCGAGATATTTGATTAGACGGATTTACCCCGTAGACGTTTTAGCCCCGGTCTCCCCTACTTATATATTTATAACGACCTTATTTTATTGGTAATTCTTAGTTAACAAAGCTATATTGAGATGGATATATTTAATATCATACATGTAATATATTTAACCACGTATTTTAATTTTTGATTCTACAGGACTGTAGGAAGCCAGCTGGTGATGGATCCGATGCTTGTCTGCAAGAAAACAAGACGGCTGAAGGGGAAGCTAGCCGACATTTGTCGTAAGGAGCCGTCTCTGCTGAAAGAAATCGCGAAGGGTGTTCAAGTAGGCACTAGGGAATGTCAGTACCAATTCCGAAATCGAAGGTGGAACTGCACGACTGTCAGGAGGTCTCTCAAGAAGATTCTGCTCCGCGGTAAGCTTCATCGAGATGCACAAATCGACGACAATTAATTTCAGAGATAGTTGGCGTCGTTGGCGATCGGGATTGAATAATTTTTATTATTTTTAGTTTCCATTGATACGTATATTTAACATAATAGAGATTACATATATCTTTAATAGCTTTTTTTTCAATATTTAAATGAATTTAAATTGTGAAAAAATTAATTTCTTTATATTTTATAATAAACGCGCGCGCGCGAAGGACATATATTTAAAGATCCGAACTCGCCGCGGCCTTTTGCGCACGTCGGCGTCGGACACTCGATCCCGTAAATTCGTGAATCCGGTCGCATTATTCGCGACCGGATTCATGGGCGCAAGGTCGAGCAAACGTTATTCCGGGGCCCCGTCCTCTCGCACCGAAAAAGGGATCTCCGGTCCTACGGTGCCCCTTTCAGAAGCGAGAAGGGGGCCCAAGCCCACGACAATGCACACGCTAGCGGCAGATTACAGGGCGCTATACTCGTTCGACATTAGGCGAACCGGATGTCGATTACACACTCCCCTACAGGGGCCCGAGGGCGATTCGTTACGATTAAATGCCGGTGCCCGATCGGCACACCTCCAGAATGGGCTACCCCTTTAGGACCTTTAAGGACCTTTCTACGTGCGGGGCCTTTTTAAGGGGCCCCTTTCCGCGTGTGGAGCATGACGTTGACCACTCTATACCGATACGAGTCTATTAATGATCGTAAAACACAATGCACAACAATAGCCCTCGTATTTTCATGTTTAGGATAATCGACTATTATTTTCAATGAAACATGATATCATATTATTAAATATCATTTTTTTATATTCTTTTACACTTTTACACTACGTAGTTTTAAATTATATTTACATAGAGTTTATTGGAACAAAAATAGATCTATAAAAAAATGCAGTTTAAGTTAGATTTATTTTTAAAGATATATAAAAAAAGAGAGAAATGTGTTGGTATTTTTTATTCGTATAACATATATATTTCTTATTATAACATTTCACAATATAATTTTATTTTATTGTACAACTTGGAGAGGGCATGGTTTTCCTTTGTGCCTTACTGTTTAAGACCGTATGACTTTTTTCGAGTTGTAATTATAATGAGTGGTAATTATTTTTAAATTAGCCTTAATGGGAGATCCTAGAAAAAGCGCTTCGGGGTAGTTAGAAAAAAGATAATGACTACTCTCTTTAATGTTGGGACCGTTTCGACACGTATACGACTATGAAATCAAACTGCAAGGTGTCACAGCAAATAGTAGCGTGTAGTAATATGATAATAATGATAATGCCAACAAGGGTACTTAGCCGGTCGGAATGTTGAGAAATTGAAGTTCCATGAATCGTTATTATAGACCGTTCATGTCATACACGCGTTTGTGTCATTATTATCCGTTAAAAAATTGATTCTTTATGACTTCCTTGTTTCTTCATCAGCAATTTACGCCAAAAACCTGAGATGATTAGTGTACGACCGTGACAAAAAGAGAAGTTTTAAAGAACTTGGTCGAATGTTATGTGTGTCCTTAATATAGCGCTTTGTGATATATTTTATAAGATTCCAAAATTTTATAGGAATTTTTCTAAATAAAAATAATTTCTAATAGAATATTTTAAAATAAAAATAGGTATAATAAACGAAGAACTATATATTATACTTGTTCTCAAAACAAATTATTTCTGTTTTCAATCATATTGTATGACATTGATTTATTAGTAATTTTATATACTGTAATTTTTTCAAAATATTAGGAAAGATTTTATTTTTGTATTTTTTATTGATTATTTTTCAAATATCTTTTTGCTTTGATAAAGATATACTGTAGTATTTTTCACAGAAAAGTATCGTATGTCATTATATTTTTTATAGAAAAGTATTATTTTTTAATTTCGAATTTAAGAAGTATTTATTTTTTTTAATATACCTTTCATAAATTTAGCGCAAGAAAATACCAGTAAAACTCTACTGATTTTATATTTTATTTTATCGAGATAATGTGTACTTCCACCAAAGCACATCGTTTTCATCGGTCTTGCGTAAGCACGCAATAGATGCGTTTATCGTGAACTGTGAGAATCGGTAGACAAGTGCGAATTTCTTCTCGATCACGATCGTGCCGTTGACGATCGATCGATCGGCTCTCACACATAATCAAATTCTTTCTCCACGCGGTAAATTTGAGCCCGAAAAGCATCCGACGAAAGATGAAACTGTCCGCGTGGTTCGCTCGTTCGTTAGCCGTCCGATATATTAATTTCGGATGATTGGCCACGACAACCAAATCGAAGACAGCGTGTCCAATAGTCTGTGCTGGTTTCTAGAGCCCGCTATCAGATCGGTGTCTTATGGTAGCTTGACAGATTGACACTGTCCGTCGGATATTAGTGGCAATATGTTCCCTTAATTAAAGCCTCACTGCCAACGGCCCGCGGCCAGTCCTTCGATTTTGTTTCCCGCTTTCGCCTTCTCCTTTTCTCTGCCCCTCTTTCTCTCTCTCTCGTGATCTAGAGATTGCCGTCAATCCTATCGATCGTGATTTGATGCAGGATCGTCGGGGGCTCTCTCTCTCTCTCTCTCTCTCTCTCTCAAGTAAGACGCTAAATGCGGACGCGTGTGGAATTCATGCCTGGCGATCAATGATCGAATTAAGCACGACACCGCCGGGGATGCCTGACGATCGGCATTCACTCGTGAGATGCGGGAGATAGTATATTATTAACGAGACAGCCTGTCGGCCCGAATAAATAAAGCGATAGTTTAATTAAGCGAATTAGCGTCACGCCCGGCTGACGCTAAAATAAATGCTTCTATTTATTTTTGAATATTTCGTAAATCCGAACGCCCCGCAGTATTCAGATGTAGTTCTTATCGCTAAAAATATCGCATAAAGATACGTGTTATATAAAAAAGATTGTTATGCAGAATATTACATAACACCGCAATAAATGATTGCCATCATGTGAATGTGAAAACATAAAGTGAAGATAATTAATTATTCGATATTCAGTTCTACTTAATGCAAGATTTTATGATGACTTTATGTTCTTTCGAGATTGTTTATTATTATTAACTTAGTTTTATTTCTCGTAGTACATATAATTTTATTCAGAAACGATCGTTTCTAAATCGGATAAAAATTTAGTTGTAATTATTTTTCTGAGCATGAGAGAAACATCTATAAATTTCTGGATTTGTGTGTACCTGATATCTTTCTTTGTTATAACAAAGTGGCTTTAATTTCCGTGGTTTGATTAAGAACGTCACTGCAAACTAGTTCACGGCTTGAAACTTATGCAGCCCTACTGCAGAGAATTAATTTGCGTTCCACCTGACACATATGACCTTGCCTCACTTCAAAAAGATGGTATTGCTTCATAAAATACGACAAGGCCCGATTATATGCTTCATCAGGTAATTGTAAGGTTCATGATGTTGCGTTGTAAAGAATTTGTTGTTTCCACGGTGAGTTTTTCATTCCATGTACATATATTCCACGCATCCTCGTATCTGTTAAATTATTATTTTGTGACGCTTATTTTATATTATACGTTAATGGTAGTTATGGATTATTAAAATGAGAAGTCAATATAAGAACGAGTCAAAAAGAAAAAAATGCTTATAGTATTTATATATAGATAAATACATTTATATACAAAATAATAAATAATAATAATAATTAATATATATATATATAATTGATAATAAATATAAAATAAATATAAATAATGATAATAAATTGACCATAAAAATAAGAAAGGCAGGCGACAAATCAGTTTGTCGAATAAAAATCGCTTTGTGTAGCGAAGCATTCAGCGGAGTCAAAAATTACGAGGCCCAAAAGTGGTGGGCCTCGAGAAAAGGTTGGACAGCGGGCTACATAAATCTCGGCTACAGAATCCATTATTGGATGGTGCGGATCGATGACAGGGGCGGCAATGTGTTAACCGGTCGTTCCGGGTGACAATTCTCACCGTCGTCATTTATCTGTGACTCCGTTCGCGGACAGCTCGCCCTTAGGAAGTCCCATGTTGTACCGTTATACCGTTTTTATTGGACCGTTTTTTAGCAACTCTATGTATTCCTACTTCCGCATTACCGTAAACTGTTATTGAATTATCGTTATTAGAAAATATAACGTTTAATATACTACATTGTTGTCATTAAATTACTGTTATACATTACATTATCGTAATTATTTGCTTTTTATCGTTATTTCCTCATTTGATTGTTTAGTTAAAAATCAAAATTTGTCTGATTTTTGCAAAGGATTATATTCTTATTTGTTAGATAAAAAAAATTTGGTGCTTTAAGTTCTTCTCGTCTCAAATATGTACAAACCGATCAATGTGTACTTTAAAACGTACTTTAAACAAATCCGTTAATTGCATATTGTCATAAAAAAAGAAGTAAACTTAATATTAATCTGTTATTTTTAATCTTTAACGTAAAATCTTATTTGTTGGAAATCTATGATTTTGCAAGACATCGTAAGTAGGGTCTATTGATATACGCTGAGACTATTATCTGTTACAAGCTGAAGACAGATCGCGGTTAGGAATCTAGGCGGGAGAAATATACGACTTTCTAGGCCACCCGTCTTGACTAGAAAGATTTTAAGGAACACGTGGCTACCGAATCCTGCTGTTCGAACTATTCTTCTCCATTCGGAAGTTTAGAAAAGATAATTGTATAGGAAAAGAAGAAATAAATACGTTTCCTCTTTTAATAACAAAAGACGAAATAATATCGTGAAAGCTCTGATGGTTTTCAGTTGGTTTTTTTATTTTTTGTTTGCACAGTGAAATAACAAGCAAAAATAATGAGAAATAAATAGCAGAAGCGTTTTAAAAATAAAATAAGCATTATAAAAGCAGTAATGTAAGTGGTAACATATAGCACAGACATATTTTCCATTTGTATTTTATAATCTTTATTAAATTATAAATCTCGAAACAGAGTCTTTGTCTATAAATGTAGGATTTTTTCGTATGACATAAGGAATTATTTCACTTGAAGAACGTTGCTCCAAAACGTGATGAAATTGTCCGATTACGTCACGTAGTCAAGATCAAGTATGATCATTCAATAAAGTTTAGTAACGATTCACTCTCGCAGAGAGAGATGCCTGCAGGTTTTTTTCCAAGCCGAACATTCGACCGATGATACATCAGTGGTCGATGTCGCTTATCTATCGTCCACTCCCGGATGCGTCGTCTCTGGGGAAAAATTCCTAACGGGTGGGTTAGGGGGAGGGAAAAAGCGCATGGAGGATCCACGCTACCGGCGGCGCCTATCTTAATTCCCGATTGACGTTTATTTATCTGGCGACTTTTAATTTTTATGGGCGCGATCCGGCCGATAGCTTAGGCCCAGCAGGTAGCTCCTGCTGCGTGTGGTCTCGGGGACCCCGGGGGCCCCCGAAGCCTGGTATAACATTCGTGGACGAGCAGCACCTCTTAATTGAGGGGTGCCGCGTGTCGCGATAAGACGAACACGGGCGTCAAAAACCCGTAGAAAGAGCTACCTCTGGGGTAAAAGGGAAGCGGAGGAGGGGTAGGAATTTATTGTGCTGCCCCGCGCGCAGAGATGGGCTTCTCCCGCTCTCTCCCCCTCCCCTCTGGCAGGTACGATCGTTGAATCGATGGGCTTCGACCAAATTAAGAGAGTGGTTTTCTTCATTCATCCCGGGATTCCACGGAATTCACGGAGTGACGAAGAAAACGGACGTCTAAGTGGTCGCCTCTTCGAATCAACAAATTGTCTTCTCTGTCGCCTCTTCTTTTCTCTCTGAACGCGGAGTGAGTGGGAGGGGAAGAGGGATGTCCGGAGTCACAACGTAATGATTTTATTCTTTCATTGAGAAGAAGCTCGAGGTTGACGGCCCACGCTGTGACTTTCTCCGAAAGAAGAATTTTCTCGCAGCCACATTATAAATCTCGGATCCGAAGATGGAGATATATCACAGTAGGTCGCATCACGTTGATTCATCGTTACAATTAGATTTCCCGTTAATCGATCGCTCTCGTGGCGACTTTGTCTTACCAATTTTACACGATTGCAGATTGATGGCGTTTTGCTATTTTGGGATTACTTTAGAGAGACGTCTCTTTTCTCTTCGCGGTTTCTCAACTCTCTAACGAGGATGCTCACCTTGAGACATTAATAAACTCGAGTTCGCGTGCCTTTGCGTGTTCGCGATACTTTTCTTCCATAAGAGTGACCATCGCAAGATCGTTTATATTTCTGCAAATTGAAACTCCTTCCCAGGAGAGATTACGGTTCTCGTGATGAAAATCGTTTACTTGGAAAATGATTTTGCACGTTATTTATTTTTGCTATTGGGATGCAATACTTATATGTCATCATAAATTATTGTAATACATGCATAATAATTTTAGTGGCATCGTAAATTATTAATGAGTACAAGTTATTGAAAGAACGGAGAGAAGAGAGGAGTATATAGGAACAGATGGGAGGACTCCTTGATAGTACACTTGATGAAAATAAAAAGGACAGTTTACGCGTAATAAAAAGTGTTACCGCAGCTTCTCCACGAAGGTGGTCCTGACAGATACGCTTCTCGACTCGTTTTCAACAGGGTTGTGGCTTGGGCTGTCCCTAATAAGATAGAGGGGCAGCAAGTTTAGTGGAATCCCTACTAAATCGGGGACTAATTATTCGGCAGTGAGGGCGCCGGCGATCCCGCTAATATCGCTCGTAAAATCTTCGGTTCATCCTATTTTACGATCCCCGGATGACTCCTTATAGAACACAGAAATGTGTGAAGCACGAGGGAACGGCGAGGGCGTGAAATATCAAATTTGGGGAATTCAATGCCGAGTTTTACGAATATGATGTTTTTTTTTTAACATTGTGAACACTAATTTTTATTAAATTTATTAATTGAATGATTTTTTTCGAGTAATATTTCACGCGTTTGATTAAGCTTCCCGTTGATGATTGATTGAAATGATTAATGTACCTGCGCGAATATTGTTGGGCGTTTTTACAATAACCCGTAGCTCTGACTTGTCCCTTAAATGGGTTAAGACCGCGCGTTGAAATTCACGCGAACACGAAGCAGCGATAATCAGAGGGACTGAAACGGATTTAGCGGTGTAGCGCTAAGTGTTTCGTCGCCTCGCGAATGCGGCGCTAACTAATGCGCTCCGTATAGGATTCCCGGCTCGCCCGCTTTCGCGTCTCTCCCGTTTCCCACCTCGCACGTACGGAAATTAAATAACGTCACGCGTACGTGTCAAATATCTACTAAAAGACCTTTAAAAGATATTTGTCCTTTGCGTCGTTCGGGCTTCGCGAGTTCGTTTTGTGCCGATGCCTGGTGGATCTTTCCTCGTTCACCGCGGTACGCGGTGCTTGACGGTCATTGCCAATAAAGGGTTAAGCGCATTTAAATATGTACAAGATCCATAAAATTTATTTTCGAGAATTGAGAAAAATGTTTGATAAAGTTTTATAGTGAAAAAGTTTTGGCAGTTTTTTAATGATTTTTTTTACGATAAAAAAAGTCAGGAAATATGTTTAAAAAATATATAAGCAAAAAATTTTAACTTTGAAATAATTCTTTGCGCAATGAAGATATTGAAATTTTAACAAACATAGAACAAAAATAATTTTTGATTTTTAATTAATATCAAAATACTAACAATAAAATATCGAGTATTGTAAAACTAATTTTTTTCGAAATATTGTGAAATTTTAAATAACAGATCTTGTCTGCCAAATAAGAAATTTCATGCGTCTTGTTCGTATTGTTTCTGATTCGAATGTAAATGATCTCGCAACAGTTACACCGGAATTTGGAAATAGACATTCCGTTTTAAGGAACGTGCGCCGTAGTCACGTTCCACGTTCGGACAGTGCACTGACCTTGCCATCTCCACCCCGAGCAAGGTCAGCGAAGCAAAAGCAATCGACGTGACTGCAAGCTGCAACCGTCGAGAGCACTTTGCCTCACAGTATAACCATCACCCGCGGTGCCACTTCTCAAGAATATGTCGCTATGGGGGGGTTTCCTTGCCTCCGGCTTTCGCACAATATTTCCAAAGATATACACACGAAATATTATTAGCGCACCGGATGCAGGCCTGGAGCGAGTGGGGTCCGCATGAATCATTCATGAGGCACAGTAGCAGTGGCACTCTCGTGACAAGAGGCAACAATGGCGCAACCTGCATGAGCCGTCGATCATTGGGGAAGCGTGTCGTACGAAGGCGAAGGAAAAGCCTCGATTTTTCTCGCTTCCAGCGGTCGTAGAAACCGGTAGGAAGGAAATTATCCATAACTAAAGAGATTCCTCCATGCGACCGATCCCCACGGGCATCATATCGCGGTATATCCCTAGAGAAATAAATACAAAAAGTGAGAAAAGGAGCGTCGAACTTCTTTTCGCTTCCTTTGCTGCCTCAGCGAGAGGACGAAAACCTGTGCGTCATTTTATTAACACTATTAGCTCCGATGTTAACCGCACGTGAACCGTGTATATGCACTCGCGGCGAACAAAACTATATAAATGGAACGAAATACACGAGGCTGCGTGCGTATATACGCATAAAAAGTAGCACCATCAATTAACATATTTTTCGCAGTGCAATTTATCTCTACTGGTTGAAATTAATTTAATTGACATTTATATGTCAAAATTGATTGAACCCATATTTATGAAAATAATGATATAATTGTATTGAATTAATTGCATTTATTTAATATTCACAATCGCGCAAATTTCTTATCTCGTTAACTACAATTATGGACGAAGACGAGTAAATTTAATAAATTTTTTCGCGAGTAGGTAACTCTTTATAATAAGAACTGATGTGTACCTGAAAGAGCAATGGGCTCGCTGCACCGCGAGAACGCCCGGGTCGGTGTCCTCTCTACAAAGGATTGACAACAGCAAACAGTTTAGTGTCCCGTACGTTTATGTCGTTTATTGTATCTCCGATACGTTTAACTTCCATCGCGTCGGACGGTGCGCGGGAGGGAGGTGTGGGAGGCGGAGGTAGAGCGGGACAGAAGAGAACCGACGAAAAAAAAGTGCGCCGCGGGACCAGGACAGATCTGTTACTCCGTTAGACTTCGTCGGCCTGACATTTGAATGCTTCGTCGATTCCATGGCATCGGGAGAAGAACGGGTGAACCGAGGAAGGAGAACTCACCAGCGCGCGCGGTTGTCGTCTTTATATTGCCATCCTTATTCGTCGTATCTTATGGGTTTTTGTCAAACTTCGGTGCATTCCTACGCGGGTTTTACCGACGCGGACGGAACGGCGGGTAAATGTTCCTTCCTCCTCGCACATTCTTTCATGCGCGCGTTATATTCATAAATCACGTCTGAGAGAGACATGATATATATGCAAACCTTCATATTTTTTATCGAATATCCATATGACGCACCAAATTGAAGCTTAATTGTAATTTAGTCGGAAATTTTCCTTGGCTCTTTACAAGACAATTCTTTAAAAGTAAAGAATAAAACAAATAGTTTATGATATCAAATTTGCCAATATAAATATGCAAAAAGCAAATTAAACTATTAAACTTTATAACCGATAAAAATATGTGTGCGAACGGCGTATGATTCGGATAGTACCGTTCTCGCTACGCGTTAGGGGAGCCGCGGGAGATGATAGATGAAATGATAGCACGGCCGAGCGTCGTCGTTTCCCTCGATTTACCCCCGGTCTCTCGTAATTACCGCGATATCTCGTGCGACGATGAGGCGCGTTCGGTGCACCACGGCGAATGCAACTTTTAGAACGCTTGACGAGAACGGCGGGTGCGAGAGAAAGAGAGAGAGAGAGAGAGAAATTCCTGCAAGAGCGAAGAATCCAGCGGTGATATGGCGCGGCAGCTCTCAAAAATTCGCTGGAATCTCGGGGAAAAGGCGAGCGTGCCTGAGAAGCTCCCGCCGCAATTGGTCATTCGGCGATTTTTGCCGGCATTCATGCGTATACGTTCCACGCGGTATTTATTGGAAAGATTTTCTCTCTTCCCCGGTACGCCCTCGGAGAGTCGAGAGGAGAGCGGGCCCAGGCGAAGAGATCTGGTATACTCGCGCGCGAGAGCAGAGCGAGCCGATCTCGTGCGCGCGCTCCTCCATCCTCCTCCCGTCCTCCTCCCCGGCTGCAAATGCACTCGCCTCGCGGCCCTACGCGCGCGCTATCTTCTTCTCTCATTGAATATTCTCCACTTTATTTACGGATGCCCGTCGAGATTTATCGTCGTTCGCGCTGCTCTTTTCGCTTTAACCTGCTTCGCCCTGCTGCTTTAACGTCGTCTACCCTTGCCTTTCCCGTGTTCGTCCTGCGCGTCTAATGTTAGTTCCTTCCCTTCCTTTGCCTCCCCTTCCTTTTTCTTCTTCTTCTTCTGCGTTGCCCTTTGGTACATCGTATTTTTACGATATCAGGCGGTACGAAAATGATGCGCACATACAGGAAATATAGTATTTAAACTATTCTAGGGGTACGCGTATCATAAATAAGAGCATTTTATATATTAATATTAATTATAACATATGTTTTTTCTTTATTCTGATTAATGGCTTTTTAACGTGTTTATATTTAGACAACCAAATAAATGTATTGTGCAAGGTATAATATTTCTAACAGTTGCAAATATTTTAATAACTTTAGCAACTTGTTTTTAAGATATTTTTTAAACTTCTTTATTTCGAGGCATATCGTACATGTGATAAAAAAGTAATGAAAGTGAAAAATTGCGATAAATGTGTTATAAGGACAAATTGTAGTATCGTATAAGTAAGAAAGGCAAAGACATATAAACGAAGATCAATACTAAGTACTACTATATCTACTGCGCATGAATCAGTGCATTCGGCCCGATAGATCGTCTCACGGCTAAACAAATCACCCCGTTAAGAACGATCGATAGCATCTACGTGCGTCGATCGAGCACAGCGGCGACGTAATTTCTACAATGGCGGCGGCCCGACGCATCGCCGCAAATTGCTTGCATAACCCGATCGATCGATTAATCACCACGAGATTTACGAGGGATTTGTTAACTCTATACAAAAATGCTCGGCCGCATATATAATTACTTTCGCACATTTTTGCATATTTTATAAATACGTAACAGATCTTACTAGCGTCAGTAGTAAGATCTGATACATATTTATGAAATATGACATTATAAAATAATATATTTGATTATCTTTCTATAGAAAAGTTGATTACAAAGTCGGCAAATTATCTGTTTCAAATATGATTAGTTTTTCTAGATTTCTTCGCAGGGGATTGCCATGCTCGATCGTAGATCGTGTGAGAAAAAGATAACTCCAAAAGAAAGAGAAATCGTTTAATTATGCAACATGTTTTGTTGTCAAATAATTCATCTTATATACACACACAAGAAGAACTTGGGAGCTTAGGTATACACTCGGGGAATCCCCTCTACAATCTGTTAATATATAGTTCATATCTGCGTTCTGCAGCCCCCAAGTTCTCCTATAGTTAGAATTTTGATAGTCGCTTATATTTAATATCGCATGCTATTTAGACATTATTGTTACTATTAGCGTTATCGCTCTTCTAGATTCATTAACTTACTACGCACATTGAAATCATACATAGCAAGCATAAAAAGACACGAGCGATGCATAATACGAGGACATATTACACGATCGACGTTACATAATTGACGAGAAAATGTATTACAATCGTTTCGACGGAACGACGTGTATACGTCCGCGGCAAATATGGAACGTTCATTCTCGCGACATTCCACGCTCGCGATGCAGCAACATTGAAAGAACGCCGAACGCTGATGCACCGCATATATTTATGCATACGTCATGTGGCGACGCTGATGCAATTTGTGTAATCGCCGCGAGACAGGCGGTGCAATCTCTTTTTACCCATAAACGGGGCTCCGGTATATATACGCCGCCTTAATCCTCCATTAAAGGGTTCGGGGTATGCCCGACATTATTAGCATTACGGGAGGTTCATAAAACTGGAAAGTGCATGCCGACAATCTTGCGCGAATGCTCTTTCTCCGATACTCGCACGTTCCACTTGTTCGTTGAAGCCAATATTCGAGAGACGATGTTCATATATCATTGCAGCGGTGTAACGCGTCGTGAATAAAAAGCGAAACATAAATTAATTTTACCGCACATGCCTCGGTAGTCGAATTGGTACGACGCCCTTCACGGAATGAGGGAGGTTCCAGGTTCAAATCCTGGGCTGAGGTAATATTTTTCGTAATAAATTCTTTTCGTTTTTTAAACAATTAAATCGTGTAGATTTAATTCCGGGTAGGGCAGGGTATTAATGTTCCGAGATAGCTGTGTTTCAAGTCCGACAAATTTGCGGCGCGCAAGTCTATTAAGTTGGAATATATGTATATGTACGTACATTACAATTTGTTAATTCTTTACTTAAGTATAGAATATATGAACACCAACACTTTGTTACGGCTCGATGCTCCTTTGTCTTTGATTGATAATTAATTTTGTGTTTCAAATCTAAATATTATATTAAACTTCTAGCATTTAATTTTCTTTGATTAAACAAAACATCAAAATATTATACTAATATAGTATAACAATTATATTCCGAAATTGCGTATTTGACCTACGTCTATTATTACTTTATGACGTTGATCGTGTTATTATTTTTACGGAACTTGATACGAGTGAGCTCGGGATGACTGTACGTCTTAAGAAAGCGACGAAAACTCGCGGAAGAATATTTTTCGGATTCGGAAACGATCCGCCACGCGGTTGATGCATTTTATTGCCGGCTGAGTTATTCCTTCATCCGGAATGACGAGGACGGGAGAAGAAGAGAATATTGCGAGGGGGAGCTGAGGAGAGAAGACGCGAGAAGGGCTGAGAAAAAAGGAAGACGACCACTTGCAATTAAACACGGCGTAAGTCCCGCTCTAAGGATAATGCCCCGGAATGCTGATAATTGGCTGAACTGTCCAGGCGACCCGAGACGAAGGGCCCACAGGTGCAGCTGGCGGCACGGCACCGCGAGATCATCGGCTCGCGGTCCCACGTGTCTAATTGATTCGAAGTGATTTATATTATCCGCCGGTTCCTCTGCACCTCAGGCATTCCCCGGGCACTGAAGCGACCATCAAAATACTCAGATGGATTGTCGCTCGGTAACGGGAAATATTGCAAAATGTGAAATTGAAAGGCTTTCTTTGACCATATATGTCTGACCATTAGTATTTCCGTAAAAAATTTTCATTTAATATAAATTTGACTCACGTGAGATCATTTATGAAAATAAAATGTAGTTACGTACATTATTCAAAATCAGCAAAGATAACTGGTTATAACAGTAAAGAATTTTTTTTTAAGATTATGACTGTTGAAAACAATTGATTCAACTGCTGCTACGAGAGAGAGCTCTCTCTTCTTTTCCTCACACAAATATAATTTTGTTAATATGTTATTCAGAAATATGAATCAGATGTCTAAAGTATTTAATATAATTGCGGTAATTTTATATATGCTGCATATAATTGCAGTTTAAATAATTTTCCTGATATTAAAAAAAATAATTTCAGCTGTCAATCACGATTTTGAAAACTTTCCCAGTATTTTTTTTCTCTCTCGAGTCGTTCAGATTAAGAACCGATCTTAACGGTGCCTGGAGGTCCTCCGAGTGGAGGAGGCTGGGAAAAAAAAAAGAATTACGGGGCTTTCGTAAACGATCCGGCCGCGCGAGCCTCGAGGCTCGATGCTTCCGTCGTCGTGTTAAAGGGCCGATGCGTCGAGGTTCGAGCAAATAAGGTTTGGAGCCGGAACGAAGATGGAGCGAGCTATCGATCTCCGCTCTCGTGAACGAAGAAGCGACGACGAGCGCGACCGCGCCGCGCCGGGAGCCGAGAGAGCCGAGCGAGCTAGCCGGGGCCCTCTCTCCCGCTCTCGAAGTCTCCGGTATCAGATCGCTCGTATAAAACTATCGTATCGTTTAAATACGCACTGAAAGGTGAGGCGATGCATCAGAAGATACGCGGGCGATGGCAGGCACAGCCTCCTCTCTTTCCTCGGCCTGCGTCCTCCTGTTCCGTCCGCGCTGTCGATCCGCGCTGAAGATACCCGCCTGGAATCCATGGGAACCACGGAGAACCAGGCTTAACGCATATAACCCCTCCCTGGCAGCGGTGGGGCCCTCCGCCCGGGCCCCTTGAGCCTCACCTCCGCGTTTTCCCCTCTGGCTTTCTACCCTCGATACATATAACGTTCTTTCTTCCTCTTCGTTCAAGTTTCTCTCTTCTCTCGTTTTTTTCTTTTTATATTTAGATTGACAGTATTGGATTAAATAGCGTATCGTTCGACTTGATGGAAATCTAGAGATTCTAACAGATTATGTGACAGATCCTTATTATTAGATCAATATAAATTCACGAGATATGCGGTAGAAGCGCGCAGGTTAATAAAAATGAAAGGGGAAAATAAAATAGTTAAAGAGGATAACAATATGTATTGTTATTCTCTGGCGGTACAACGATTGATATTATCGACATCGTTGTTTATATATCGGGATAATTGACAGAAGATCGCGCGCATCAAGTTTCTGAAAAGGACGAGATATGCGATCGCGGCGCGATTCTGCATTGCCGATGCATCACTCTGCTCGATATTCACGATGGCTACCGATTCCGGCTCTCTTCCCCCTTTTCGCTGGAATCCGTAATTGGGTGGGCATTCCACGTTATGAGTTAATTCCGCGGCGTGTTCGGTGTCGGCGGAGATCATATCGACGCGAAGATCCACGGGACGATCTCGGTTTTCTCGATCGGATTGCATCTCGCAATAAGGTAAAATGAATGGCGATATCGTCAGTTTAACGAGGAGACGGATTCCTTTCGGATTCTGCCTTAGGCTTGCATTATATGCCGATATGATATTCGCAAATTAAAAGTTACTTCGTCTTTTGGGCCTTAATGATTTGCGTTATAATGTTATTATAAAATTATGTAGAGGCATCGCATAATATTACGAAATCTGAGTGATATAATATATTATTATGTTTAGGATATAATTAACGCAATTTATATATTCGCTCGTTCAATTATAAAGATAAAATAAATTGAATTTTGAACGCACACATATTAAGATATGCATATATTAATATAACATATATGTTAATAAATAATTAATTAAATATCTATAGATATCTGTGCAAATACCCGAATTTCCTAAATAAATCAATATAACGCATAAGAAAAATATTAATATTTAGAATAATTTGCAAGATTATTTCTCTAAGAATTAAAGAAATGTAAAATGCGTTTGGAGAGAATGCGGAAATAGAAAGGTAGAATGCATTCTGGTTTTGCAAAAACCGGATGCTCGTGGAGGCTAATAGAGACAATGGTCGACCGGGGTGCAATGGGCGGTGGCGATCTTCCGTTTTGAAAAGGGGTGAAATTCCGCGTCGTGCGCATTGTCCGCTTAATGATTGAGTGGAGACATGACAGGTGAAACCGAATACACATATACACACCCACACATCATGGAGGAATTGCATACCGGGCGTGAGTCCCCGCGGGTCCTCCCGCGTTGTACAATCAGCCAAGACAAGCGTGAGCCCGAATTGTGGGACCCACCGATGGGCGTCTGCTCCCAAGACCTTCGACGTTGACGACATCCCTTTCATACTGGCGAGCTTGATCTTTTCGTACAGTCCATTGGCGATCTGCGCCACCCACATCTTACGGAACTACCAGATAGAATTTGCAATTCGATATCTTTAGGCGAGAGTTGTGTGGCGGATTCAAGGTGAAATGATTGAAAGGGGCTTAGAATATGCTTGTCGTATACAGGACGTCCTGGAATCGCCAATTTTAATTTTAAAAACAGATTTTTTTAACAAATTTGAAATAGGTCTTTTGCTTAGGAAAGATATCGAGCAGGGAAATTATTGGTTGTCGCACTTTTTTATCGCGCAATATTAAATAATAATCAAATACTAGTTGAACAATTGTAGTATAATAGAGAATATTACGATTAAACAACCCCGATTTTAGCTATATAGATCAAGGATTTCTTTAACTGTCTGCGTAGTTATTCGAAATCCGGTGAAATCGCGATGCGATTGAAATACGTTTACCGAATGCTCGCGGCTGCGAATGGCGATTTTTCTTCATATCTTAAAAAAACCAAAGAAGCGTTAATTGCGTACCATTACCTCGACTAATTGACGTATACCGGCCTTCTATGCACGTAATGCACGTTTCGCCATATAAGTAACTACTTACTGCACGCTCACTGTGTCTAATGTCAAATTATACTTTCCATCGCGCGTCCATTCTATATTTGACACTCGGATAACGATCCACGGAGATCTGGCGAATGTATGAACAGGCGGTTTTCGATCTAGATAGCTTGTTGGCGACTGAATACTGTCGTAATTACAGATCTGCCTTTTACAAATTAACTGATCTAGATTATTCATTCAAGTAACGATCTTTATATAAGGCGTGTTTGTTGAGAGACTAAAAGTTTCTAGAATTAAAGATTGATAGAGGAAATATACGCTCAGTAATAATTTAGATAATTATATTATACACCAATCTGTAATCTACCTATACGTGCTATGCTACATGTATTACTAATTAGATAAATATAGCAACTATATCAGAAATATTATTGCAAATATATATGTGTATAAATTTTATTAACGTAGTGCATATAAAAACTCAAGTACATATCATAAAAATTGTACCAGAGGAGAGCGATAAATTTTATCAAAATGAATATAAAATTCTTTTCTTCGTCAGTGAAAATTAACAAGAGTGCGATTATTTGACCAAACTGACGTTTAATATCGTAATGTTACATTAATTCAGTGTCGAAACGTCGAATGAATTAATGTAACATTACGATATTAAACGTCACGTCAGTTTGGTCAAATAATCACTCTCGTTTATATCAAAATGATTCTCACGAAATTTTTCTATTGAATCAATTCTTAGATATAGAGGTTCCGTATTTCTAATGATCATTAATTGATGTATTTTAAGAGTCCAGCACGCACATACGTAAGGAAGGTTCTAAATTGTCTTATTCGCCGGCTGACGCGTAATCCGATTTGTTTCTCGGGCGATCTGATTGCGCGCGACCTTCTTCAACTTTCCTCGCCTAACCCTCGCCGACGTTATCTGCCCGGCATCCTCCTTCGTTTGAGACTCCATGCGACCGGGAAGATTCTTGCCGAGTTTTTTTTATTACCGCTCGCTTACCGCGCATATATGCGCGTCGGGACGCGCCTCTTCTTATTGTTTCGCGATCGGTGATTTACGTTCGGGCCGCGCTACCACGGTAATAGTCCATTAATTGATCTCGGATTCCCCTCCATGTGCCTACAGATACGCGGGAGACGGGTTTCGTGAACGCCATCACCGCCGCTGGAGTTACTTATGCGGTTACCAGAGCCTGCACTATGGGTGACCTCGTGGAATGCTCCTGCGATAAGATGACGTCGAAGGGTAAAAGCTTACTCTCTTAGTCTCTCTCTTTGTAATTTAATCCGCATATCGATTTCCCATTAATTTCCCATCTATAGTAATTTATCAGGCTTTTAAAAGCCCATTAAAACTAAAATCATTATTTTTCCATATAACATAAAGAGATATTTCTATTTTGTGATACAGTAGTGTGTAATAGTATTTTTATAAGTTTTTAAAAACTGCATTTTGTAAGCGTCGTAAAAAATTGGCTGCTTGTATCATCTTTTTTTTGCGATTATATTTTGGAGATAGGAGAAAATGGTGAATTCCACAGGTAATCGTCTGGCTAAATTTGCACGTACGGTCGAGGCGAAGAAGAGTTTGCCGACGGAAGGAGACTGGGAATGGGGAGGGTGCGGCGATAACGTAAACTTCGGCTTTAAAAAATCACGGGAATTCATGGACGCACCGTATCGTAAAAGAAGTGACATTAAAACGCTGGTGAAGCTTCATAATAACGACGCTGGTCGTCTGGTAGGTTATTTTTACATTTATTCTCTGTTCATTTCCATTTTTTGGTGCACGTGCGTTTTCATTCAATTGGTTATTGCCATTTTTTCATCACGTTTGGCAATAATAACCGAAAGCAATCTTGCACAATTGTTCAATATAATGGAAGAACCATGTTCCATTTATTTATAAGACGTCTTCGAAAGACTTTGCAAAGTAAGTCAGTATATCTTCCAATTCCGTTATTTTTAATAACATTGATCCCATCTTCAAGATTCTAGCAAACATTATTTTAACAAAATTAGAGGACATGTTTTAATATCATCGTTGGGCAATATAATTTTTTTTGATAACGAGAACATCTGCAACAGATATTTCTGTTAATTATTGAGTCTTTATCATTTTTGTCTTTATAAATTTGGGCTTAAATTCTGTATATCATTGTTAGAATTTTAAAGTCGTTTAGATTCTATTAAAAAAAAAAAAAAAAAAAAAAAAAAAGGAGTATACGTTACCACCCGACGCGCTATGTGCATTCGCTTCTCAGGCCGTGCGCAACTTCATGAGGACCGAGTGCAAGTGCCACGGACTCTCCGGTTCCTGTACGGTGCGCACTTGTTGGCGCAAGATGCCGCCGTTTCGGGAAGTCGGCAATCGACTGAAGGAGTCGTTCGACGGCGCGGCCAAAGTCATTCCCAGCAACGACGGCCACAGCTTCATTACCGAAGGCCCCACGATCAAGCCGCCCGGTAGATTCGATCTGATCTACAGCGAAGACTCGCCGGACTTCTGCAAGCCGAATCGGAAGACCGGCTCCTTAGGGACGACGGGTCGTCAGTGTAACGCGACGAGTCCCGGGGTTGAGGGCTGTGAGCTCCTCTGCTGCGGTAGAGGATACGACACCAGAATTGTCAAGGAGAAGGTCAATTGTCAGTGTAGGTTCCGGTGGTGTTGCGAGGTAACGTGTAACACGTGTCTCGTCAAGAAGACCATCAACACTTGCCGCTAGTGTCGGTGTAAGAAAAAAAAAAAGAAACTTGTACCCAATTCTGACAGTGTTGAGAATCGGAGTTGGTGCGATAGCTTGTCCTGCATGTGTTAGCGGATTAGAGGTTGGCTGAAGAGACAATGCCGAGAAAAATGATTTATATTCTTTGCGCAAGTCCCATTGATGTGTGCCATAACGATAGATCAGAAGATTGTAATTGAAGAGTTTCGTAGAGTTTTGTAAAGTTTCGCAGAGAGTCGCAGTGTTGAAATACAATCTTTATTTAACAATGAGAAGAATATTAGACACAATCGAGCTTTTCTTCATCTGTTTTTTTTTTACTAATAATTGCCGAAAAGTGTTAACGATTAGTTTATATTAGTATAGTGTGTTCTGAGGTTGTTCAATATTGACGTTTAGCGTGATTGAAAACTTCTTGACGTCTATCGTTGCCATCGCTATCGGCGGTTGATCCAACCTTTCCTTTCTCTCGATACGATCGTGATAATACCCTATTATGTATTAGCATTTGTAATATATAAATTTCTAGAATATGGTTTGATCGTGAATATTCATTGACGGATATTCAGACGATATGTGATTTAACAATTTATCGTGAGGCCACAAAGACCTGGATTAAATCTAGGCTAGCGAGAAGGACGTATTTAAGATTTCTGAAGAAATTTATCGTGCGCGTGGACGTTTATAAACGCGAGAAACGGGATTGAGGACGTCAGTAGTGCATGCGCGAGCCAAGTCAGACGCGAGTCGCGAATGCAGCTATATATATATATTATATATAGACGCGATTTCTCGCGTTTCGACGAAATAGCGCATATCTTTGACTATGTACCTACGAATTGCTGATGGTTATTTTAAATATGAGAAGCGTATATTTATATTTGAACGCAGAGCTTGACAATTATCAACGCAGGCAATATAGATTATAGTTAAAGATTTTTATTGTTACAATCAGGACCGGTTCTAGATTCTTGTTGCCTTCTAGATTTTTGTTATGCGCGATATGAGACTGCTACTTTCTCCAAGCTGGTAATAATGCAAATAATGATTTACGCTAATATTGTATAAAAGTGTTTTTTCTAACCTTATAACAAACGTCGTATACATTTATTTTAACAATTAACAATAAGTATTGCTGAGAAAATTGTAAACCATTTTTGTATATAATATAATTTCGGGTATATTTCGATAAAACATATCGCTCTGACAAAGTCTGGTTGACTTTCTGCTACGTAGAATCGACTATACGTATATAGTTGTTATTAGCATCGCCAACGCTGCGCGAGGCGATCATGTTTCGGGCTTTCCACGTATCTCCAGTGCTCGTAATATATATTATGATATACATAAGATACCGTAATGAATTTACGTACAGCATATTCGTCCGAGTATCGTAACTCGCCGGTGTCTGCATAGCAATGCCCGGTGAATCGCTTTTCTGCTTGAATCGCCGCGACTTCGAGCGAAGTCCCAAGTGACGAATTCGACGTTATTGACACCGGAAATATTTCAACGTTACGATATTGAAATGAATTTTTATGCAAACTATTTTTGTTAATTTTGTTAATTTGTTAATTATGTCCGAGGAAAAAGCTCGGGACTTTGCTTTTGTTTTACGCGATATCTAATTACACTGCTTTTCTTTCGCGTGACATAAGCTTTGTGCCATACGTTACGATTCGATTGATCAACGTACACGCGTCTACCGATGAGCGAGATATACACATTCTCCCGTTTTTTTTTCGGATAGACGCTTCTTGATTCTCGAGCCATAGTTACAGGTACCTCGTTGCAGAGCTTATTTTTCTCATTTGTGTATAAGACTGATCTATTAGAGTTTGCATTTTCGCGCATATGAGTTTTAGATATGGATAAAGTTACACTCACGGATGAATCTCGTTTGTTATTATTAAGGTTTATCACAATTTATTTGCAGTGACGACTTATCGTAGAATGAAATTATATAGAAGAAAAAAATATATAAACAATTGTACTTTAAATTCCAGTTTATTCAATCCAACTTTACTTCAAATAAATTATCTCCTCTATACGTTACGAAGATTACAGGTAAGCTATATATTTCTATTTAAGATAGTTTAGTTATATATTATTACACATTTCGAAATTTTTTATTTGTTAATCCTCAATAAGCACACATGTGCCAATTCGCACCACTTTTTTTTGTTCAGCACTTTATATATTTCAATTTTTTATATAAAAATAATTTATTTTTCCTAAAGTAAAATGCACTACTCGATTGCCAGGGAAATTTTATATGAATTTTTATTAAAAATAACTGAGATATGACAGTTAAAAGTTGTCAAAATTTCAAATCGCACTAGTGTGGCATTTGAGATGGCTCAACCGAGGTGTGCTAATTGAGGGTTAAGTATTAAATTTAAATGTGTCAAAGGCAATTTTTAAAAGTTATAAAGTGTTCATGAGGATCTACGTCATGAAATTTAGTCTGTTTGCACATTAGTTTCATTGTTGTCTTTAGAGAGAGTTTTGAGATTGAGCACACGTCAACAGTCTTCAGCTCATATTGTTGATGTTAGATATTCGCTTAATTTGCTTTCCCTTCTTTTCTTCTTATTCTAGTGATAACTATTATTTGAATAGGATACTTCAAAATCTTTTGTCAAACTTAGAATAAAAAAAAGTGCTAAAAGATTAATCTCAAAAGATGTTTGACACGTTCCCTCGGACGACGAGGAATTTTTTTTCCCTTCGTACCCGGGGACGTGATAATAGGGATAAATTAAGGAAACACCGAGAATTGGGAGGCCTCGTATATCAAGGCGCCGTGTAGAACACGGGCTTTTACCTGTAATTCAGGTTTATACACGACAGTCACACGGGCAGTAAAAAGGACTACTGCCATTTTTTGTAAAATAGTTTTACGGCCACCATCAAGAGGAATTTCGCATAACCATAAAGGTTGCCGAAGGCTCGCGCCATATCGCGTGCATTCATCGCCTCTCTCGGCGATAGCGGAAGCCATAAACTGAAAAAAATTTTCCTGCCTTGTTTTATATTTTTTCTTTTTCACATTTTTTACTCTGCTGGCGCGACAGTTTTTTCAATTTAAAGTTCTTAAAAACCAATATATTTTTTCTTGCATCTTTATAGTATCGGTTAAAAGTGGTGCATCACTTATGGAAACAAGGAAATCGTTATTTTAATGAAGAGAAACGCACATAAAAATATTATTAAGTGTTATTTTAGTACTGAGGAACTGAATAATTGTTTTCTATAGTTTTGGACGGAATGCAATACTTTTCACCGATATTGTATACTTTTTAATTTTTATAAATGTATAGTTGTGAAGAAAATTTAGTTTTGCCATTGATATTGAGATAAATTAACAAACGTTAAATATCACACACACACACACATGCACAAGTATAACAAATGATGGTTAATATTGTTTTGACGTTTGTATAGAACATTAAATAAGATTTTTTCTATTAAAATATTTATCATGAGAGATATATATTATAAACACAAAATAATCAAAGAGTGATAATTATTAATTATAAACAATAAATAGTGGCTTGCAGTATTCTTTAAATCGCAATCTAACTTGGTATATTTAACGTCTCTCCTGCATAACGTGACGAACGTCCGAGATTACTTGATCAACGGCGATTCACCACCAACAGTTCCATCATGCATTCCCACACAAGCTACCCTCTCCGCCTCCTCCAGAAAAAAAAACCCTCCTTAAAGAAAAGACTCTTAGAGAGGCGAGCTTACACCCTCTAATTTAATACGTGACGCGGCACGGCGCGGCGCGGCGCGGCGTGCGAGCGCGTCCGGGTAAAAGTCTCTTAATAGAGAGGTCGACCTCTCGGAGGTACGAAAGTGGTGAGGCGCAATTAGCCCCACCAAGGGGGACTGCTGTCTGGACTCGATTAGCCCATGGCCAGGAGATTGGTCTGCCGCGGGACGACTGGGTGGTCCCGAGCGGGGTAATTTTCGGCTGCCGTCGACGTTCCCCTCCGGGGGAAAAATGGCCCCTCGAAATTGGCCCTGGACTTACCGTGTGTGCCGTCGCGTCGGCCCACGGACCGCCATTTTTAGAATATCCACCTTGCCCTTACCTCATCCCTCCTTTCGTCCCCACCTTCCCGTATTTCTGATCCTCGTCTCCCCAAGGCCGGAGAAGACGGACACTTTCCCCCCCTCTCTCTTTCTCTCTCTCTCTCTAGAGAGAGAGAGAGGCTTTCCCAGTAATTCAATTTTGGGAAAAAAACGCGGTACACCGGTTATTACGCGCTGATGAAAACATTATTGGATCATTAGGAACGGTGTGAGAATGCGGTTTCAATCTTTTGGTTTTACCGTCGACTATCGGAGTCCGTGGACGAAATGCAATGATATATAATTTTATATTTTGATTTATTAAACACACGCTGGGCGTTGGAAAAATAGCGAATAATTACATAGAGAGGGGAGTTGATATATGAAAATTATTTTATCTATCTTTTAAGAGATATTCCATAGAGTTTATTTATTCCGTATTTATTTTACATTGTGTGTGGAGTTATTGCATTTAAATTAAGATGGGATCGCGTGATATACTTTTAAAGTCGCACCAATTAAGATCCGAGTTAATTAAGTCTAATCTAATAGTAATTCATTATCCTTTGCTTATCATTCTACCCAATGTAGACGGAAAAAAACAGATTTATCAAGTTGAAGTTATAATTCTTAAGTGAACCGGACCCGGGAGACCGCACTCGCATGCAGCCAGAGCGCGCGAAGGATGGACTCTCACAAAATGCACATACGAGGATACGCGCGCGCGCGCGCGCGCGGGCATATAGGTACGTTTTACGTATATACGACGGGAACTCTCCCACGGCGTACGACTGTCCGACACCGTTCCCGGAACGATTAGGCCGCGGAACAATGGTGCCCGCGGAACGCACGTGGGTCGTGACGCGCGACAAAACCGCAAAATGCGACCGTGATTAATCGGCCCTGGGCCGCCCTCTTCGGCCGCGCAAGAACACGTCGTACCACGGGGAAACGCGCCGTGACTCTATTTTCTTCTCTCCGGGCCCCCCACCCCCCTCATGCCACACGCTCGCGCAACCCTCCCGCGAGCCGCGCAGTGCGCACTTAATGCGCGAGCACTCGCCCGTTCCACGTCTCGTGGAAGCCGATGATAAATTTCCACGACAACGAGCGTTCGTTTGTACCTACACCTCCTCGCGCGTCTTACCTATAGGTGCAGCAACCTCCGTCGCATTTTTCGCGACGCTCGTACGCTGGATGCAACACACGGAAGGAACGTGTTCACTGTTGGAAAATTTTTTTTAGTTTTGTTAAAAAAGGTCTTTGTTAAAATTTTTGTATAAAATAATCAACACATACATGTGCGTGTAGATTTAACATATGCCTGCTATGTTAATTGAATTTAACAAATTTAAAATGTAAAATTATTAAAGTAATTTAAAAAATATGTTAAAGTAACACATGATTTAAACATATTTATTAAATATGTTAAAATTTACAGAAAAAGAATGTTGATTTTACTCTATATAACAGAAGTGGGAATAAATTTTACAGAAAAAAAGAGTGTTGATTTTATCTTACATACAATCTTAACTTCAACATAAAAGTTATGTTAATTGTACATGTAATTAACCTCAAATTATGATCAGAATTACATTTTCTTTCTGTTGAAATATTTTAACATAGTATCGGTGTTTACCATTTATTAACACATCCATATATTATGTTAAATTAACAAAAATTTGATTGGACTGTTTGGGACATGTGATTTATGTTATATTTAACACTTTTTCAACAGTGTTCGAGACTTATTGTGACGCGAAGTTAGTGACACGATAATTTTAGATGGATATTTTTTACGTACAGATATTTATCATGTCTCTTTAATTTTGATTTTAATGTGCAGAAATCACGATTTTGTTAATATTTAAAACGTAGATATGTTACAATGTGCGCTTGTTACTTTTATTAATATAATTAGTATATTATACATATTATAGGAACATATGTAATAAAATTCAGATATATCGCAGATCGATATATTAAATAATATAATAAATGAACAAGATAGATCAAACAATTTTAATAATTAGAAATGTGTTAGTAAAATTTGTATTAAAAAATCTACGACTTAATTAAACTGAGAGAACTTGTACACATATCGCGCGAACATTCCCGCGATCGATTAAGTGTTTGCGTGTTCGCGCGTAGCAAACAGAATGCGCTCGTGGAGAACGAGGGGTATCCGATAAGGATACCATCAAGCGTGTACCGTCGCGACACAGCAAATGACCACCAGCCCCAGGACTAATATACCCGGGCCGAGGCGTCCGTATCGTCGCGAACGCATACACGCATGATACACACGCGCGAACGAATCGAATTGGACGTTGTACACGAGATAATTACACGTGCAAGTCGCAAACTGTAAGTGTACGGGGGGGGCGATGGGGGAGGGGGAGGAAGAGGGGGCAAAAATACCAAGGCGCCGGAGGTGGTCGTCAGCCGTTTCGAAGCCGGGCGCGCTGCTCCGACGCCAATATTAATTAAACGATCCCATAAGCGCCTAACAAACTGGCCGTACGTTAGGCGGTTTATTGGGGTCCCCGAGCGGCGACGTTAAAATGTTCCAATCTTAATTAGGTAGGTGTTTACAGGAGGATAATTCCACGGGCCTTAAGCCGCTGCGCCGTTTCTACGCGGGCGCGGGCCACCGGGCGCGACTCGACGACGCGACGCGCGGGGACCTCTCATCCTTTCTCTCGCGACAACGGGTCTCGCGTCCTCCTCTCTTGCGGGTCCACTTCCCTCCGTTCCACTCCGATACGATTATTACCGGTGTCCTTTTGCCGCGCTGCGTCTCCTCGTTTTTGCTCTTCTCGGGGATGATCTTTCGATGTCCACCTCGGGTCTTTTCTCTCCTTCCCGCATCCCTGCCTCTCTCTTTCTCTCTCGCCCGCCTGCTTCTTCGAGGAGTGCCAGAAGTACACCTCGTGGGACGCGGAATACACGCGATTATGGTGATGTGGAGGAGGTCATTGAAATCTTTATGGTTTCTTTAGCTTCTCGGAATTTCGACGCCACCGATATACCCTGGTCTTGCGTAATTATCCACTACCAGAATTTCTTTTTTCTTGCCTGCCTTTCTCTATCTTCGGGCGAATCAGCGAGGGAGAAAGAGACGGGCGACGAGAGAGAAGCCGCGGCGATTCGACAGGGAGTAATTTTCCCTTACTGTACAGAACGATAAGATTTTTCGGCGAAGAGGACTTGCAAATTAAGCGGCAACGTACGCGCTTTATATTATACACATTTCTCTACGTCACAGTAATTGAGACAGGAAATGTACAGCTGTGGAGATCTGATAGTTCTGAAATACGGGACAGCCAGAAAATACAGATAAATGGGTTTTACTCGATTAAATATCGTATAATATACGAAGGTCTCGTTTTAAGTCCGTTATCAATATCAAGAAATAACACAATATTATTTTGAAAACGTTTGTTAACAGTCCGATGTTCCAGCGAGAAAAGCTTATACTTTCGATACACAAGAATCTTGTATGCAGCTATGCCACGTCGCAGCGCTGCGTAAACAGCAATTTGCGCTCGTTAGAGTAGCATTTAGGAACACTTAGCGCTTCCTCCGGGCGACCTTCCGCGTTCTCCAGACAGATTAGGCTAATTCTCGCACTAGGACGGTGCACCCGCTACTGCGGAAGTGCGAAGAATGATAGTGCGGTGGATAACGCGCTATCATCAATCCTATAAGGCATCGAAAGCCAAACTTTCGGCTCGTAAAAACAGGACTGTTATTATATTTTATTTGACGCATGTAAACATAATTGGAGTTTCGTATGCGTATTATCTCAATAATACGTAAAATATAGTAAATTGCAAGATTAATGCAAAATATTTGTATTAAATAAAAACACAGATTTCGCGATTATTACATTTTTTATATGTCGAAAATAGATTGTTTATGATTGTGACGATCGTGGCGAATTGAAAAGCAAAAGTTCAAAGCTAATTTAACTTTCCGAGCACATCGAACTTTAATGCACAATAGCAGCCAAAGATACTTGCGAAATATGTGCGCTTTACGTAAAGCAAATGTGAATTAATTTGAACAAAAATATTTATCTTATTTCATAATTTCTGGACTTATATAAGAGAGTGACGATTTAAAATTGATATCAACTTCTTTTCAGTCAAATCCATACGAAAAGGGATTTTAAGGATGTATGTCCGTTCAGTCAAAATAAAGGGATCAAGCTGAAAATTACAGAGATTGTGCACTTATATATGTTCTAAAAACCTGTGTTCTGTGTTAAATTTCAGATTGATTGTCTGACTCGTTAAAAGATATTAATTTTTTAATTTTGTATGTGTTCTTATGGAGATTGACAGTTTATCAAACATATACATTCAGAATGCAAAGAAAAAATAAAAAACAAATCTCGAAAAAATTACGGTGTATTAGAGGATACATTGGCACCGGTTCTCTATAAATTTCACGATGATTCACTGGACTAGTTTCTGAGAAAAAAAGTAAAAACTGCAGCACTCTCGCAGATTTTGGCGTTTGACTCCGAAGACGCCTAAAGACGTGGCAACGTCGTTGTTTCATCGGTAACTAATATGGATATTTTTTGTCTTTTTTTGCCGGTTTCCGACATTTTCAGCCGACGTTTATATACAGGATCTGAAATTCACTTGCCCTTATATATTAAAAGCGGGATTCTATTCACTTCAACATTTTTTATTTAACCACACTTTTCTAATAATCGGCTGTCAATATACAACAGATACTATGACAGTCATGTGATAGCAGTCGGGCGTTCAGTGCAGCCAACAGTTAAAATCGAGCGGTGTTGCCACGTCTTCTTGTGTTATTTGCTCGATATTTATATTTTTTATTCTCGTATATTTAGCGTATTATTTTCATTTTATAAAAATATTTTATACTAACCGCTACTTTCTGTCTTTATCCATATTATACATGTATGATTTTTATTTTTAGCAGTTATAGATTCAGGGAAGATTCCCAGCCAAAAGTTTTGAGCCTCTATTAAGAATATTTACAAATACGCTGTTAATAATCATAAAAACTTGTTAAAATCACTTAAATCAGTAACATTAATGTCCTTGTTATGATATTAAATAGTAGTAAGCCGTTAAAGTATGCATACAACCGATATATATTGGATTTCTCAGATTACTGTACTTTTGGCTGGGAAGGTATAGGTAATACACCCTTAAAATAAATACTATATATACTTTCTGGGCGTCATCAAGGTCTCCATAAATTGTTATTCAAGGCATGCTGTGAGCGTTATCATTCCATTTGAGTCAAATAGTATTTTTAAACTAGGAACCTACGTTCTTTTCATACGGATTTGACCGAAAAGAAAAAATCAAATTTAAGTCGCTACTATCTTGAGTCCGTGGGAAATAACGAAATAAAGTAAATATTTTTATTCACATCAATAATTTGACCCATTTTTCCGCTAATTTGTAAAGGTTGGTTTCCTATGCAATCATTTTCGGCCGCACAGTAAGTGGCGAAGGGACAGTGTGAAATCACTCGTCCCATGCAACATCATTTAATATCTGAAAACAACATAGAAGTCATAAGGAGCTTTCCAGCAAGCGATACAAGTCGACACAAACGTCGTTCTATCTTTCTTTTTTGGGAATGAGTAACAAAAACAAAATGACATTTGTGTTGACTTGTGTCGCTTGCTAGAAAGCTTTCATTATTTGTATATAATGCTAAAATTATATGAATAATACTCGTAAAATAGTAGTTTGTAAGTAAAGAAAAAAAGAATATTAAATTACTTAATTTATGGTCATTAATACTAACGATTATTGTTAATTCTAAAATTATTTCTGAAATAAACAAATAAATCAAAAATTAGAAAGAGAGAGAGAGAGAGAGAGCTGTTCGTAATTTTGTAAAAATCATAGAACAAAAGATTTATTGGAATATTTATTTTAAAACAAATCAGATGTTCAGATTAGTGGACGTTCGATCAGTGTTTCACTAAAGCAAGACTAGCAGACAAATTCTTACTCCAAGATAACGACATTTTTCAATTCGCTCAAGGAGAGCCGCAGAGTGGCAAGCTATATAATATTGTATACTTAACCTCGAAAAAATCTAAGCAGTAGTATCTTTATTTCCGAAAAATTATAACCCAAGTGATACACATCACAAAATTATGTTACCTTATCAAAAAGAAGAGTCGCGCTTCAAGTGATCTATTACAATTACAAAAAGAAATGATATCTCTTTAAGTTAGAGCGCCAATTACAGAGAGAACATGTATATTGCCTCAAAAAATAATTGTTGCACTACATTGAAAAATCTTTACATTGTGTCAATTAGAAAAGAATGTATAATAACAATTTTATAAGATTAAAAAATTTTATTTAAATTTAACAAGGGAATACAAGATATTTAAATACAAAGTTATTTACATGTGTATTTTTTAATGGCCACAAAGAATTACAGAGGTAACAGTACAAAATAAAAATATTTTATTAAAATACATAAATTTTTCTTGTAAAAAAAACTTGGCGCTGCTAGACCTTTTAAATAAATAAAGACAACAATAAATAAAAATAATTCAGAGAAGAATACAATGGGAGTAATATTAAATGATTATCAGCGTGGATGTGGGAGTGAGTGATATGGGTGTGCGTGACTACGCGGACGGCGGCGGCTTATAATTAAGTATAGAATAAGTTTATTTATTTATTTAAAATTTCGAGGTCTAGCAGCGCCAAGTTTTTTTACAAGAAAAATTTATGTATTTTAACAAAATATTTTTATTTTGTACTGTTACTTCTGTAATTCTTTGTGGCCATTAAAAAATACACATGTAAATAACTTTGTATTTAAATATCTTGTATTCCCTTGTTAAATTTAAATAAAATTTTTTAATCTTATAAAATTGTTATTATACATTCTTTTCTAATTGACACAATGTAAAGATTTTTCAATGTAAGTGCAACAATTATTTTTTGAGGCAATATACATGTTCTCTCTGTAATTGGCGCTCTAACTTAAAGAGATATCATTTCTTTTTTGTAATTGTAATAGATCACTTGAAGCGCGACTCTTCTTTTTGATAAGGTAACATAATTTTGTGACGTGTATCACTTGGGTTATAATTTTTTGGAAATAAAGATACTACTGCTTAGATTTTTTCGAGGTATAATACTTCCACTTTATTTTTTTTTTAGGTAACAACATATACACTACTATACGTGTACTTGGCGCCTTTTTTTACCTTTTTTTAAAAAAGGTAATTTCGTGCGGATATCACGCCTTTTTGTAATATATTACGCATTTTATAAACAGTATGTACAGGATAAAGCTATTTGAAGGTATAATACTACCACTTTGTTTTTTTCGAGGTAACAACATAACAGGGTAACAACATAATACATATACACTATTATGCTTGTACTTGGCGCTCTTTTTTACCTTTTTTAAAAAGGTAATTTTGTACGGATATCACGCTTTTGTAGTGTTAGCAACTTAATCTTTAAACAATTATCTTATAATTTATAAAACGTATTAATACAAGGTATGAAGCTAAAAGTGTTACGGACTATTATTTCTAAAGAAAACAACAATTTAATTTTTGCTAGTTTTTTTAAAAAATAATCTGTAACCCTTTTAGTTGTACACCTTGTATATATTTTCAATTTCAACATAAAAATGCAAAAAAAAATTAATGAATAAACGCTGTTTTTGGGAAAAACAATTGGAAGAAATGTACGGAAATCACGTCGAATGAAAATTAGTTGACGAAGGGGAAGGGTAGAATACGGGGGCAGGGCCATTGATCGCGCGACCGATTTTAACAGCCGTTAACGTGTATTCAGAAACTCTAGGTAGCCATCGAATGCGCAAACTACGAGGGTGACATTCCCTTATACTTCGTCCTTCCGTTCTTTTCTTTATTTCAGTCCTCCCCAGCTGCCCGCTCATTCCCCTCTTTTCATATGACATCTTTCATCTTTCTTCTGCACCCCGCCCGCATTCATTCTTCGACCTCCCTTCTCCATCCTTGCCTCATCTCCCCCTCCGGATTCATGTCCCCATCATGTGCCCTTTTTACTGCTTCCCCTCTTGAGGTTCCCTCCCCCTATCTCTTGCCCTTTGCTTCTCCACTTTTCACCTCGTATCTCTCATCCTATCTTCTCCCTTTGGTTCTTCCCTACTGTTCATGTCCAATTCGGACAAACGATATACGTCGGCATGTGATCCTAGACTGTCGAAGAGTGTCTTATACAAATTTCACCACGAATACATTGTCTCACCTTGGTACCGCGACTAGTGTAGAATCATGTATACCGACACGGACAGTTTTGATTTATCAGAATTAAAGTTGGGGCGACGGACGCGTACGAGAACATGAAACATGATATAGTCAGGTTCGACACAAGTGACTATGCGGTAGATTGCAGCCGCCAGCTGTTGTAGGCAAGAGGCCAAAGACCAAGGCCCAAAGGAAAAGTCTACCAATCGGCTTCCCGAAGGTCGTGGTAGAGCGCATCCACGAGGAGATGGACGACGCCAGAAATCCCGGAGGTCACGACGATGAGAGGCGCCGCTCCGGAGACGACAACGGCGCAGACCGACAACCCGGAGGTCACGACGGTGCGAAGCGGCCAAGTAACGACGGAGAAACGACGGAGGAATCAGCCATCCCGACTTCGACGATCAAAACCTAGTTATAAGTTGCGAGCGGGAAACATTTTCACATTTATTTTGGTTTTATGTTATCATAATAAAGAATGACTTTTGAGTTACAAAATACGAATAATTGCGCCCGGAGATATTATTTAGTTCCGTAACAATATTAGATATAAGATGTTTTGTTGATTATCGATTTATGCACAAATATATTATGAGTTGCATTGTATGGCGTAATGTAAAGAAGCATATAGAGTGAGCGTGCGATTTATTATACCAAGGCGATAAACGTCCGATGAAAAGTACATAGCGGTAAATACAAATGTGTGCGAGATTTAATTTGTTTACACTGAGTCAAGATCCCGATAATAATGTTTCTGAATAAAGTTTCATTCATGTCTTCGTGATAGATACTGTGGAATTATTTAATCCCGAGTAACATATCGTAATAGCAATAATAATGAGCGCGTGTAAAGAATAGATATGTACGGATTTCACATGACGAACAGTCGAGGATTGAGACGCGAGCTAAAACGTATAACTACAACCGCTAAATATCGAAAAGACGTTGGAGACGCGCGAGACGCCAAGTCCGAGTAACGTAGATTCGCGATAAGCAAATGTAGGTCAAGTACCGTAATGACCCAGTGTGCGGTAGGGACACCGATCTTGCGAATTAGCCAATGAATGGGCATAATTATCATAGAATTAAGATCAGGCCGTCCAGCGAACGCGATCCCGGCAGTCGTCAGGATGCTCAGAGTCCAGGTCACGGAAAACCGAGGCCGTGCCTCTTCCACAGGAAGCAAGGGCATCAATCAACCCGGAAGGTTCGGAAGGACGTGAAAATCCCATTCGCGTCGACCGGAGCACCAGGGGCTAGAAAGTCCCAGCCCCAGGAACTTCCCCTGGAAGAGGTGACACCGAGGGGTCCGGAGGGACCCATACAACGCCATTGAGGAGATGCCGTCGACCGTGACGCGAGGGTCTCGAAAATCCGAGACCAAGGGTCGGAGGCGACCCAGAGTGCGCGTAACAAAGTGTTGAGGGTCTAACCAGACCCATACGGCGAATGACAAGCGCCCGGCATGTGTGCGTGTGCCGTTTACAGTGACGGGTCGAGCACGACCCAGTGTGCATGTCGACCAGTGGGTCGGAAGGGACCCACTGCGCGTAACGACCAGCGGGTCGGAAAGGACCCAGTGTGCAAGTATGTACCACGGATGTATAATTGCGTATGGTTGTGTAAAATCGATGGGTCAATCGCGACCCAATGTGCGAGCGTATGAGATCGAGCGAAATAACATACGAATGTAATCGTGGAAATTTCCACTTGTATTTCGAGACGAATTGTGAACGTGCGAATACATGGCCAAGGTCGAAAGTGAAAGCGGCCAAAACATGTTTGTGCCGGCAACTACGCAGTTGCTAACCGGGCGAGCCAGCACATCTGGCAGTGGCGTGATCCCACCACCGGGAGTGGGGGACCAATAGCGCAAGCGAGCTGAGCGAGCGTAGCGCGAGACTTGAGGAGTCTCTCCCTGAGCTTCGTAGCGGACGTGTTGCGAAGGCTCTCTCTCCTATCGTACGAGGAGTTGTAGGAAATATATTGGGAAGATCCCGCGCCTGCCGCGTAAAACTTAATTATCTACAACAGCTGCGAGTAATGCGTCTATTATTATTATAATCGATCAACGTTACATCGATTATACGTTCCAGCCTACATACACGCAGTCGTATATGGCGAACGTCCGAGAATCCGTGTGCGCGAATTCATTGTAATCTGAAATAGAAATAAATCAGTTATTTCCCGCAAACAAGATTACATATCATTTCGTGTGACACATTCTGCCCGACGAGACATACCTGATTCCTATCACTTACCTGTCGACGTTCCACGATCCGGTTGAGAGACGAGAGATCCACGTAGCGGTCCAGCGAAGGTCCTGAAGCATAGTCAGCGGTGCACAGCTGCAGTCCTGAGACGGTCCACGGCGAGGTCCAGCGGCGATCCAGAGTCCACGGGGAGAACCTGAAACAAACAGAGAAAGGGGAATTAGGGCGAGTCATCGAAAGGGTTAGTCAAATCTCATTTATCTTTCTCGGTGGGCATAGATAAAACCGAGTGGCGACCGTAATAACTTCGCGTAAGCGTGTGTTACATTGATACCGAGCCTCCGTCCGGTCACAACCTTATGCAAGCCTGCTGTCGCTTCATTTCAATTTTGTCTCGCAGACATTTCGTGTAATCGTCGAACGTTATCGACCTGGCTACGACGTTGCTCTTGACACCTGTCGCTTTTTTACAGTCTTTTTTACCATCCACTCGCAAGGCATACATTTTCGCCCTGAGTCCGACGAATTCAGTCACGATCGCACCGTTATTCTCGTCCTTCATCAAGCCCGGCACTTTTTTGTTCTCGAGCGTTATACCGTACGCGTTGTCGATCGCGTAATCGCTCGTGTCGAATCTAGCGATATCGCGTTTCACGTTCTCGTACACATCCTCGCACTCGATGTAGTATATCAGACTGTCCGTATCGGTATACATAATTCTACACTTGTCGCGATACAGGGGAGACATGTACTCGTGATGAAATTTGTACAAACAGACTTTCGATATGTCGAGAATGCACATGCCGACGTAAATAGGTTTGTCAAATTTAACCTCGAGTTTTCGCAGTTCGACGGCTATCAGATTTTCTGAAAAAAAAACGCTCCTGCTGTGAAAATTTGGTTTCGAGATCAGTGCCTCCGCGCCGTATCTACCGTTCCAATTTGTCACTAATTTTACATCGACGTGATTTCGAACGTTCTCCATCGTTTTCCCGAAAACCGCGTTGTTCATCAATTTATACAGATTTTTCTCGAAATCGTTTTTGGCCAGTGTTCTAAATTTTGTATTGAGTTCGATGTAATTGCAAAGCCATGGAGATTGAGCGAATTGCAATACGCGATGAATTTTTGTGACGCAAAGACCGTGGCGCGTGCATTGCTGTAGGTTGCGGTAGTGTGTGACATAACGCTTCTTATCGTACAGCGTGGCGAGAAGTTTGTCCTGCCGTTTGCCGGGTGGTTTATCGCGCGTCAAACAGAACGGTAGGTCAGCGTGCGCGTCGTGTTTATTCTGCGGATACTCTAGATCGACTTCGAGAATGTAACCATCCAAAGCGATCGCGCCAAACTCGAAATTCGAGACGTCTTCGACCCATCAAAAGTTTGCATAAGGCAATGGTTGACACATTGCCCAGCCGTACAAGTTGTTTACGTCGAAATACATCAGGTATGACAATGGTTTCGATGTATCGTAAGATTGCATGTACCTGTTATTGGCCTGCGCGTATCTGCCGGAACATTGACTCAAACCACCGCGTATACCGCGTTCGATGAACATGACCATGTCAATGTCCGTGAGCAGTTCGAAATTGATACCCGTATGCTTCAACATAGCGTCCCACGTAAACCCCGGTAGAGTGTAATAATACGCCGGATCGAGTCCATAACTCGCGACGCAGCTATCGCAAAAATTTTCAAAGATATCGGCCAACAGCAAGACATCGATCTTTAGATACAGATCGCTGTAGTCACCAAGCGTTCGAATGGAGAACCGCTGCCAGACGTTGACGGCGTGCGCGTAATTGCTCTCGGATACGGTGTCGTTTGTCAATGAACTGTAAAACGAGTCGCGCGATGGTAAACACGCATCCTCCAACTTTTCGACGCAATCAATGTACTCGTACGGAAAGACACCTTTTCGCGTCAATAATTCGAAATCTTGGTCGGATAACGCGGAAAATTTTGAACGTATAATTTTTAACTTATCCTTATCGAGGAAGGATGCTAATTTTTCGAGACTCGCGCTAAGAAATTTGTACGAGTCGATGAATCTTAATTTGATGCAATTTTGGTAGTTTTTATCCTCAGTGCTTTTGACGTTTTTCGTAAATGAAATGTATTTGTCCTTCGTGATTGGAAGTAAGTCTACGCGTCCTTCGTACGCTGTAGCTATTTCCTTGATAACAAAATGCGCGTCGTAACCCGATAAATTATGAAATACTATGGGAATGTAATGCGAATCTGTGTAATTTAGATTACAGCTGGAATGCGCGGGACCTTTATAACGACCGGTCAAGTGACAGTGATTGCGTACGCGCACGTCGTCTGGCTCGAACGGTTTTTCGCACACGTGACAGTGCGTTGCGCTGTTAAATTTTTTCCACTCGTCTCACGTAAAATCCGTCATGGGTATATTATCGGACAAGATGTTCTTTACGTCGTGTGCTAAACGTCTTAGTTCCTCGGCGAACCACGCGACGCAATCCTTATCGCGACGAAATCGATACGCGGATAACGAGTCGTCGTACGAGCACCGCACGTAATATCCTATGCTAAATACCCGATGATGTTGAGACGTGTATGTGGACGTTGTCGGATCCGCATCCTTCTTCTCGAGGGTACATTCCAGGTCGGCGTACGGCGAACGGAAGTCGTTCCTTCCTGCTGTGATTTTTGAATCTCAGCCACTTGTCGTCCTCGCTCGGTAGTCGGATGGCACAGTTGTTTATCTCTCGGCAGTCTACTCCGTGGGCTTCCAATTTCTCGCTCAAATGAAAATAATGTAAACATCTGCAAAAAGAAAAAACACAATTTTGAAAATTATTAAATAAAAAATAAAATATTTTATAATTTTATTAAAAGGAGTATAAGTACTCACCGATCGCAAAAGTATTTCCGACCATCGTACCTGCTCAATTGCGAGCTAACGAGACGCGATAGATTTTTTATCCACGCGAAATGTCCCACGTTGTCGTCTCGCGGGTCCTGCACGTACAGCAAATTGACGTGCTTTTCTCTCTTCAGGTCGGTGAGCCGTATCGGGAGAACGTTCGGCGTCTTTTCTCCCTCAATGGTATACACATTGATGGATATATCGTTGAGTCGTTCGAACTTTTTAATCTGTTTCAAAGTCATTGGAAACTCAATGCCTTGTAAATTTAATACTGTTGTGTAATCAGGGTACGAAGATTCCCGTTCTGAATGTCTTTCGGCTGGATGTAAAGCAGCCACCACTGACCACGCGAAGCACGTATTGTCCATCGATTGCACGTTGATCACCGCTTTTTTTTATTTAATTTTTTGCGGTAAATTGATGTAACATCCCGCGCGCAAAGGATTGTACTTGTTCACGTTCACTGTCAAATTGAGTATACGCGACAACGCCCATCCGCTATCGCGTTCCTGAAATTCTTCGAGACGCGATAAAGTAGACTCGATAACGTGTAGCTCGTACCACTCGCGCAGATCGGACGCACGAAACAGTTCACGGTTTCCCGTGCTGACACTATTGTTTGCACGTTTGTCACCCGTCACAAACTTGCCGTTGAACACGGTGTTTATCTTTACACTTGCGTGTCTTTGCACGACGTTCCGCACACGATCGAGCACGATGACTTCGGCGTCTTCAAGAAATTTTTGCGGTTCGATGTAATTGATATTTATCACCGCACCGGTCAATACACGCCATTCGAACGCGGCATCGATCTCTCGCCAAACGAGTCTTTCCGCGTTTTCGTTACCGCTACTACTGCCCGCCGCGTGCTCACCACCGATATGTACGAACCGTCTCTGTAATAGAGTCTTCGCACCATCGAGTCGCGCGATTCTTGCCACTAAAGATGACCTGTTCCCGACAGTCTGAGAGCCGTCTGAGACCCGTGGACGTTTGGAACGACAGTCTTCTTCGAGCTGCTCAATAAACTTCTCGCATCGCTGTTCCCATGCGAGATATTCGTCCAAGGTAGCGATTTGGTTGGATCCTTCCACCAGGTCGCGTTCCGTTTTATCGAGATGTTCCATGTTTTTTTTTTAATACTGTCTTTTTTTTAAATCACGTCACATTCTTCGATGGAGCACTTGCACGTGATTCGATCGCACGCTGAACAATATCGTTTGCCACTTTGAATGCGATAGTGCGCAGACATAAAAGAACCAGAACTGAAGTAGGGGACATTAAATCCATGATTATTCTCCCAATTATCAATATCATCAAAGTCACGTTCATAGGTTCTTTGAAACATCAATAGATGATTAGGATTATTGAGACGGTCAGGGTACATATACATACGTATCGAATTGTTCATCACCACCAATTCGACGTATTTCCCAATACCTGTATGAATTTTAATGTATGTTGCTTCACAATCATAGAGCTGTTCACAAAATTTAGACGCCCAATAGCGATAGTCAACAATAGGTCTAATATGATACGGCACAACGTCAGCACGGCGAGCTGCACGTAATTCTTCCTCGCTAACGCACTCGTCCCGCAGCCGTCGATACACTTTTCGTCTAACGTTAGAATCCCACTTATAAGGAGAATCGGTATTGATAACGACTCTTTGTCTAGCGAAGCGTTGACCGGTTCCGCGTATACCGAGTTTGCGATCGCGAAGAAACTGCACCGGCGATATTCGTTGCACATCCGTCAATTTCACTCCTTGATCTTCTTCACGCAAACCATCGGTGATATCTGTTGTAATACATTCCATTATTATTTCATCGTCAGATTTTGGAGGCTCCACAGATTCCTCTTCAATTGTCCACACCATGTTGTGCACGTTATGTATAATGTCCCATTCGCGATAATGTTTTTTATTACTTCATGCAAATCGGGCACATGTTGCATGGATATATTTGAAACAATGGAGTATTACGACAATCTGTGCAAAATTGAATGGTCATTACGTCGTACGGCTCGGTTACATGCTCTCGACGTTCACGTATGTGCTCACCAGTGTCTGGTGAAGCGATCATACACGAATAACACAAGTTATCTGAGCCGTATTGTTGTGAGGCGGAAGTCGCCGTGTCGTTATTTCGACACCTAGCTGTCAGCGCTTCTTCCGAATATTGCCAAATTTACCTGAGCTGGCATTCCGGGTGTTGCAAGTGACATCCCGGTCACTCACCCGGAAGCAAAAGCGCTGACAGCTAAGTCAGCATCGCGGAAGCAAATACGCGAGTGATAAAAGCCCGCCCTTCCGAGAAGCGGCGGGCAGTCTAGAACGTAAGGCTAATCGCGCACGACCAACAAAAACTATCCTATTGAGAACGCCCGCGAGTCAGGGCAACAAAATCAACGAAACAAGTGTATCAAGAATAAATAGTCTTTTATTAAAATATCGTCAAGTAGAAAACTCTGGCAACATTATTCCTCCTTCCTCCCGGCGGATCCAAAAGAACTCCGTGCCGATCCCTCGAATCAGAGGTACGGCACAACAATTGGTGGCAGCGGTGGGATCTGCCAACCGGACGGGAGGACATCCTGCCAGATTGCGCCTGCGAAGGGAATGGATCGTTAGACGGCGGTAAAATATCCCGGAGAGGAAAAGCCAGCCGGATCCCGAGTGCGTGAAACGACGGCAGTAGCCCCGCGTGCTATCAGCGACTCCGGAGAGGCCCCGACCTACCGCACGGACACGCCAGCCTGACGCAGCGACGCAGGAACGCAGCGAGCCAACGAAGCAGCGCAGCAAGTACGCAGCAAAACAGACAACGCAGAAGCAGTGAAGCGGCCCTGCCAGACTCGACGCGGCAGAAAGCGGTCACGATGCACTACGCGGCGGTACTGTAAGTCAACACGCCATTGTAAACCGATACCGGCACGCGCCGCGACGAAACCGTTATATCTTTGCGTGCATACCCCGCGATAGCGAAAACCGGATGGCAAGGAAAATTTTTGTGATTGCAGGCAATACAACCACGAAGCGCCGAAAGATTTTCGCGTTTCAGTACGCTAAAGCGGATAGATGTCGGACGACTTGTCCCGGCATCCCCTGTCAGCAACGCGTCATTTGTGTTAAGCGAGCGCGCGCAACGAGCCATCAAAAATAGTATCAAGAATTGTTTTCGCGCTACACGACTCGCAAACGACGAATTAGATCGCGTGCGAAGAAACTTAGACGCGCAACTCGACGACGCAAGCTCGCCGGTGCTCGAGCTACATCCTAACGTCATCGTAGAACGTGAAATCGAATTCTTAGACGCTAGTCTTTGCGACGCGAACAGAAACCCACGAGATAGCGTCGACAACACAAGCAGCGACAGTGACGCACACAGATTGCCCCCGACCGACGGTGACGCACAATCGAGCACCTCGGCCGACACTCAGAGCGAAAACGCAAGAAGAGGAGAATTCTCCCTGACGTCATACGAAAGCGATATATTCGACCCCGAGGAAGAGGATTATAACCCCCGGGCCGACAGAATGAGCCAGCCACGAGCTGCCGCGACCATCGCGCCGCGAGAAGACATATCCCCGGCGCAAATTAACGCGAAAATAGAGCGGTTTAGACCCGCGGAAAATGGGCAACCGCCCGAAGGCGACTAAGGTCGAGCCCCCGAGCCGACGCAGGTAAGCCCCGGAGCAATGAGCTCCGTGCTCAGCGATGTCCTACGCATGATGCGCGACATGCAGGAACGCATGGACCGTACAGAGGCCGCAGAGTTCGAGCGCTCCGTAGAAGTCCTGCGCGCAATCCGCGAGATACGGGAACGCTTGAGTCAAATGGAATCCGCCACTCACGACCGCCCCGATGCGCGAGAACGACGCGTACGGACCAGCCAGGGCCCGCTGGACGTGACCTACGGACGAACGCACAGCGACGTCCATAGTCAGCCAGGGCACCATCTCGGGTTCCTCAGCCTAAAGAAAGCCCGTAACATGATTCCCGAAATGAACGGAGAATTTCGAGAACGCGTTCGCGAATTTATTAATGCAAGCACTTACGCGATGAAAAATATACAGCCCGCTGACGAAACCATGCTCCTAGAAGCAATCTTGTGCACAAAGTTCAAGGGCAAGTTCAAGCAGCTAAAACGCAAACTCGAAACGGAATACCTCGGAAAACGCGGCATGACCTACCTGCAGCTAGAATTCAATTCGCTAAAACAAAAAGCGGGAGAAAGCGCGCAGGAATTCGGGCGTCGAGTCGAGAAGCTCGCGAGAGAACTGTATGAGGCCATGGAAGAAGGCCAAGGGCACTCGCAAGAGCAGCAAAAAGCGATATTGGAAAGTATTAAAATGCAAGCTCTGCATAACTTCCAAATCGGGCTGCATGATGATATCAAGATGCTGGTCCGAGCACAACGATACCCAAGCCTACAGGAGGCAATAACCGGCGCCAGTGCCGAGGAAAAAGTTAAAGGCCCCTCCCCGCGAAACGGACAAGCGGTAAACAGAAATAGATTTAATCAGGGGAACGCGCGAAATGCGGTCAACGCGACTGTAAAATGCTACAAATGTGGTAAGACCGGCCATTACGGGCGAGATTGCCGTATGAGCCAACAAGCTAATAAATTTCTGCTGCCGCGAGCGGATAAGCCCGGTAGCATAAATATAATCGAGTGTACCTACTGCAAGAAAGCAGGGCACAAGCGCGACGAGTGCTGGTCGTTAAACGGACGGCCGAAATCCGAGCGACCGCGCCGACCGAAACAGGAAAGTGCGAAAAAAGCACCGATAGGCACGGTAAGAAGAACCAAAACGAGCGAATCTAGCGAGGACACACCTTCCGACAGCAGTAGCGAGGAGGAAGAGAAGCCGAAAAGAAATAAGGCACGCGCCGCCGAGACATACCGAGTGTCTCAGGTAACGGAGAAACACAAAAAGGGCCCGCTAGATATTATAACACTGCCTATACAGGAAGCGGAACAAGGAGAAATGAACCTTCTATTAGATTCCGGAGCAACTCTAACATTGTTTAAAGTAGGCAACCTAAAGGGAAAAACAATGGTGCGAGAGGAGAAACCGGCATTAATCGGCGTAACAGGACACCAAATTCACACGCTAGGAAAAATAAAAGCGACCATAGATCTCGGAAAAAAGAAAATACGTCACACTATGTACGTAGTAAAAGATGACTTCCCCATCGAATACGAAGGAATATTAGGAAACGACTTCCTAACTAAACATAAAGCCGATATCTCAAACACGTCAAAACAGTTGAAAATAGGCAAAGCCATGTTCAAGCTACGACCGTATCAAAAAATAAAACTACCTCCCCGCAGTGAAATCATTGTGAAAGCCGTCACAGATCATAACCGGGTAGGCATAGTAAAAAGCGGTGAACCTGCTCCCGGAGTTCTCATCGGGCATTGCCTCGTAAAACCCGTCGAATTTAATTGCCCGGTCAGCATATTGAACGTGACGGACAAGCCGGTGGAGATCCTCACTCCACACGTAACGTTAGAAGACCTGCCGGCGGACGACGCCGCGAGCATACTCACGTTACAGGCAAATGAAGAATACGAGACTGTCACAGAGCGACAAAAGAAAGTGCGCGACCAAGTACAGCTCGATCACCTAAACACAGAAGAGCGAGAGGCAGTAGAAAAAATTTGCGATGAATTTTATGACGTTTTTTTACCTAGACGGAGATAAACTAAGCGCCACTACAGCAATAAAACACGAAATAAATACACGACCCGATAGTGCGCCAGTAAATGTAAAGCCATACCGGTTACCCGAGAAACATAAGGCCGAAGTAAGAAAACAAATACGGAAAATGCTGGACGACGGCATAATTCGTCCGAACACAAGCCAGTGGAACGCGCCAATAGTAGTTGTCGCCAAGAAACCTGACGCGTTCGGCAGAATAAAATTTCGCGTAGTGATCGACTTCAGAAAAATGAACGATCTCACAATGGAAGACTCCTTCCCCATGCCAAACATTACAGATATACTTGATCAGCTAGGCAATGCGAAATATTTTTCTGTACTAGATTTAGCCTCAGGATATCACCAAATCCCGATGCACGAAGAACATAAGTAGAAAACGGCATTTTCGACTCCAGACGGACATTTCGAGCACAACAGAATGCCATTCGGTCTAAAAAATGCACCAGCGGCCTTTCAGCGATTAATGTATGCGGTATTAGCCGGACTGTTAGGATTGAAATGTTTCGTGTATATCGATGACATCGTTATATACGGAGCATCGCTGACAGAGCACATTAAGCGGTTAATCGCAGTACTGCACAGACTACGAAAATACAATCTTAAGTTACAACCGAACAAGTGCGCATTTTTACGAAAAGAGGTCATTTACCTAGGGCATGTGATATCCGAAAACGGAATATCGCCAGACCCGTCTAAGTTACAAGCAGTAAAAGAATTTCCGACCCCGAGAAGAGTGAAAGATATACAATCTTTCATCGGGTTAGCCGGATACTACAGAAAATTTATTGAAAATTTCTCAAAGATAGCCAAGCCTCTAACAAAGCTCACAAAGAAAGGAGAAAAATTCAATTGGTCAATCGAACAACAGAACGCGTTTGATCTACTTAAAGAGAAATTAACGACAGCCCCGGTATTGAATTACCCTGACTTTAGCAAAGAGTTCTTGGTAACTACCGACGCGTCAGATTACGCCATCGGAGCGACAATCTAACAAAGTTTAGCAAGGCAGTACCCGTAGAAAATCAGGAAGCAAATACAGTAGCAAAAGCCTTTGTAACGAAAGTAGTCCTAGAACACGGAATACCGGAAAAAATTCTCACGGACCAAGGAACAAATTTCACAAGCGAGATATTTAAGAACATGTGCAAGCTACTGAAAATCGAAAAAATACAGACAACAGCATATCATCCCGAAAGTAATGGAGCGCTGAAAAGATCGCATCGTACTCTGGCAGAGTACCTAAGACATTACATAAATAAGGACCAAACCGACTGGGATGAGTGAATACCCTACGCAATGTTCACGTATAATACGACGCCTCATACGATGACAGGACTCACACCGTTCGAACTTGTCTACGGACACCAAGCGAACCTACCGACAGCCCTAACAAGGCCCCCGAAACTAACATATTCGTACGAAGATTACGCGAAAAAATTACGAGAACGAATACGCGCCACGAATCAAGTCGCGAGAGAACATACCAAAGAAGAGAAAGAAAAAGCAAAGCAGCAATTCGACAAAAAATGCAAGAAGAAAACATTCAAAATAGGAGACAAGGTATTATTACACGACGAAACAGTACGAAGAGGACGATCTAAAAAACTCGATTCGCAATGGGTAGGACCGTACGTGATCGTGGAAAAACACAGCGACGTAAACTACACCATTAAAGTAAAACGCAAGACGATACGCGTACATGCAATAGGCTAAAAGCGTTCATCGAGAAATAAGGCTTACGCACAACAGGAAAGTAAAGCCGACGCGGACTGTTAGACGCGATAGGAACCATAAGTAAAACATTATTTGGAACGATGGACGCCGACGATGAGAAACACATACAAGAACAGTTAGAATTAATGCAAAACCAACAAAATGTCATGCGACACGCGGCAAAAAGTCAGATTAAAATTATAAACGCGACGTTAGGACACATGGAAGCGCTAGAGCAAACTATTAACAAAAACGAAAACCTGCTAGTGAATGTAACCAGACTAGTACAGGAACGAGTGTCGAATTTAGCGCACCGCGAGGAAATAGATGAACACCTGTTAGCAATAACTGCGATAATGAACAAATTAATAAACGATGTAGAAAACGTTTTAGCGTACCTCACCTACTCTAGGAGCGGAATAGTACTCGTACGACTACTTCCCCTCAAAAATATTATAAAAGAATTGAGAGAAACAACAACTCACCTATCCCAAGGAGCACACTTCCCTTTTAAAATACAAACCAAAAATTAGAATAAAATTCAGGAGTTTATGGAAATAAATGCGTACTACAACAATTCCAACGTCTAGACAATCCTAACCTTCCCGATTACCACCTACCCCAATTACGAAAAATGTGCGAGTAAACCCCCCCGCCTATGTACGACAAAAATAATGTATTCATAATCCCCAAAGTCTCATATTCTCTATTGGTTATTAATAAAGAAGATCGAAATTACCTAACACTAAAAGGAAACAACCTAGACAAATGTACGCGCTCCGACACAACAGAATTTGTATGCGATACAACCTATCCCGTATATCTCATAACAGCGCACGCATCATGCGAGGTGCAGATCTATGTAAGAGCGTAAAAAGAAAAACAAACAAAAATACGCGACGCGACTTCCTCACACAACGAAGAGCATAAAATAATAATAATAACAATAGAAACACAAAATTTTAGAAAATGACAATACATCACAAGATGAATAAATGCGAAAAACTTCAATTTGAAATCTCAGTTTTTCTTTCCCCCAGGGGGGAGGGATGTTGTGAGGCGGAAGTCGCCGTGTCGTTATTTCGACACCTAGCTGTCAGCGCTTCTTCCGAATATTGCCAAATCCACCTGAGCTGGCATTCCGGGTGTTGCAAGTGACATCCCGGTCACTCACCCGGAAGCAAAAGCGCTGACAGCTAAGTCAGCATCGCGGAAGCAAATACGCGAGTGATAAAAGCCCGCCCTTCCGAGAAGCGGCGGGCAGTCTAGAACGTAAGGCTAATCGCGCACGACCAACAAAAACTATCCTATTGAGAACGCCCGCGAGTCAGGGCAACAAAATCAACGAAACAAGTGTATCAAGAATAAAAGGTCTTTTATTAAAATATCGTCAAGTAGAAAACTCTGGCAACATTATTCCTCCTTCCTCCCGGCAGATCCAAAAGAACTCCGTGCCGATCCCTCGAATCAGAGGTACAGCACAACAGTATTCAAAATAAAAATAAATTGTGCAACACTTTGTACGTCCATCCAACGCTAAAAATTCGGGACGCGACACTATTTTTTTCATAACTTCTCTACGGTTATTGTCTTCATCGCTGTTATAGGTGCTGTCCGGCGACAATGAACGATCCTCGTCGGATGAATCTACATCCATTGTTGCCTCAAAATTATTGTTCACTGTTTTTTTGAAAAAAATGTTTTTTTATACCGCTTACTCGCCACAAGAACTTTAGCCCCAAGTATCAACTTTTAAGAGACGCGATAATGTTTTTTTCTTATCGTGTGCAAATCGGGCACATATTACGCGGAAATATCATAAATAATGATTCACGACATCTTGAACAATACCGGACATGCGTCGTTTCGCGTCTCTTAACGAAGTGTTTTAGGCGAGCGTACATGCCGAAATCAAGGTCCCATAAAGCAACCATACACGGAGCACATAGTGCAAGTGCACCACCCGTTGAATAATAAAATTGTATTACGCAATGTCTTTCACGTAAATTTAGCACTATTCTATCGATGACTTCTTCATGATTGTTGTCTTCATCACTGAAGTAGTCACTGTCGTCCGTTAACTCGCGATCCATATCGGAATTATTGTCATCTCCTTTATCGTGAAAAAAAAATATTCTTCTTTAATGGATACTTGACACAAAAAACTTCACCCTCGAATATGAACGTTCGCGTCGCGAAAACTAGCCGAAGACTGATCCACAAGATGTGGATCTATAATCATCCTGGCGACAACGGATGCTATGCGTTTGTATAATTATCGTTAGACATATTTTGTTTATACATTCCAGCAGCCGGATATCGGCGCTCGCATTTTGTAATATGCCGCGCCATAACCGAATACCACCGCGACGGTTAAATCGTAATCGGCAGCGGCTCTTCCTAGAAAAAAAACATGAAGAGGACTCCGCAACGGTTAAATCGTCATCGGTGACAAATTTTATCAATTGTTTACCTCGGCTATTTTATCTTCAAACCGTCGTCGGGCCATCGACGCTCGCTTTTGTAGTGAGACGCCGTAACCGAATGGCGGCTCGCATGTTCTAGAAGGGTGAGATCATTGCAGAGTCAAGTGTCTAACTCGCTGTTTTGTTTATATTCGCCGATAAAATTCCAGCAGCCGAACGGCGCCTTTGTAATACCCCCGCGCCGATAAAGTGACGACACCCCCCTTCCCCCGCGGATCACCCTCGGCGGTACCCCTTGTCAATACGATATGTTTATTAATATTTAATAAACATGTCTCGCTCGCCGACCTCCCCCCGCTCCCCCTCACCAACGAGTCGTCCCCCCCCGCTCCCCTTCACCAACGAGTCGTCCCCCTCCCTCCCCGGCAGACCCCTCGCCGCCAAGTCGTCCTCCCCCCCCCGGCTGACCCCTCGCCACCAAGCCCCCCCCCCCGGCACCCCCCTCCTCACCAACCCCCCCCCCCCCCCCGCAGCCCCCTCGCCACCAACCCCTCCCCCCCCGGCAGACCCCTCGCTACCAAGTCCTCCCCCCCGCCCCGCTCCCCCTCGCCCGCAAGTCGTCCCCCCTCCGGCAGACCCCTCGCCCTCGAGTCCTTCTCCCCCCCGCCCCGCTCCCCTCTCGGAGCTCCCGGGGTAGATCTGTTATTGATATATCTACTAATAAGCGTTTCGAAAAAGAAGAAAAGAAGGACGACGCGCATGGTAAAATCGAGAAGAAGAAGGAGGAAAATGGCCGCAAGGGTTTCTCGCGTAATAACCGGTACCGTGTTTCCTCTAATAAGGAATGCTGGCTTTGTGGAAAAATCGGACATTTTCGGGCGGAATGTCCTAGTAACACGAAAAAGGGAAACGCGGAATAGTTACTCTCGGCGGGGGGAGAGTGACCTGCGCGAACAAAACCTCGGATGTAGAGATACGTTCCGTTAGCAATAAGTGTAATTCTTTAAATTTTTGTTACAAGGGGAAGTTAGATGGAAAGGATTGTAATTTTAAAATTGACACGGGTTCCGATGTCTCCATTTTAAGTAGGAAGTTCCTTGAGGAGACTAAAAAAAAAATTCGGGTTGAAAATTGTTTTCTACGATATCCTACCGGGGAAAAGGTCCCTGTGGAGTTCAAAGTTGAGGTTGTAGTTCAAATCGGGGAATTTTCGGAAAAGGTTTCGATGTTCGTGGCTGAAATAAGTGACGAATGTTTGTTAGGAAGAGACTTCTTGAAAATCGTAAATTTAGGGAGAATTTTTGATTCAGTTTTTAAAAAAATAAAGCTGAGTGATGGAAAAGTTTTGAATTGCTCTCGGGTAGAAAATTTTTCCGAAAATGTCCCCTTTTAAGGGAACTATATGAAAAAAATTCTGAGGATCTAGATAAAGAACAGAAGAAAGTTTTCGCTGAATTTTTAAATAAATTCCAGGATGTCTTTTCCAAATACGTAATTACAGGTAATTGTGAAATTATTAATCATGAGATTAACTTAGAGGAAGGAACTACTCCAATTAAACAAACTCCCCGACGTATTCCTTTTCGTATGCGAAAGGAAATCGACGAAATTATTGAGGAGATGAGAGAACAGGGTGTGATCGAGGAGTCTTATAGCCCTTGGATTTCACTGGCTGTCTTTGTAAAGAAGAAAGATGGTTCGATTCGTTTTTGCGTTGATTTTCGGGAGGTAAACAAAGTGACTAAAAAGAATTCTTATCCTTTGTCCAGGATAGACGATATCTTAAACCAGTTATAAGGTTACAGTTGGTTTTCTACTCTTGATATTAAGAGCGGTTACTGGCAAAATAAGATCCGTCCGGAGGATCGCGAAAAAACAGTTTTTTCTATTGGAAAGGGACTTTTGCAATTTACAGTAATGCCATTTGGATTGTGCAACGCCCCTGCCATATTTCAGCGATTAATAGAAAAGGTCCTACGAAAATTACTATCGAAGATTTGTTTATTATACTTGAACGACGTAATCGTTTTTGGTAAAAGTTTCGAAGAGATGATTAAGAATTTGGTGGAAGTATTTTCTCAGTTACGTTTAGCCAATTTGAAAATTAATCCGAAAAAATGTGTTTTTTCAAAAAAGTGTTAGATATTTGGGACATGTAGTTTCGGCAGAAAACGTTGCTACGGATCCCGAAAAGATTGCTGCCGTGAAAGATTGGAAGATTCCTCATTCTAAGAAGCTGTTGCGCAGTTTTCTCGGTTTTTGTTCTTATTACCGAAAATTCGTGAAAAATTTTTTTTCCATTGTCAAACCCCTTTTTACATTGACTGGAAATCAAGTTAAATTTATTTGGGGAAACGAATGTCAAAATTCTTTTGATAATTTGAAACAGGCGTTGACGTCTCCCCCATTACTTTCTTTCCCGAAAGGGGAGGGTGAGTTCGTGCTAGACACGGACGCCTCTAACATCGGTATCGGTGCGGTGTTATCGCAGATTCAGGACGGGCAGGAAAAGGTTATTGCGTATTTCAGCCGTGTATTAAGTAAGACAGAAAAGAATTATTTTGTTACTCGACGAGAATTACTTGCAATAGTGAATTCGGTCAAATCTTTTCGACATTATCTTTTGGGTCAAAAGTTTATTATCCGTACAGATCATGCTTCCCTTAGATGGCTTATGTCCTTTAAAGATTTAGAAGGACAACTAGCTCGCTGGCTGAAAAAGCTCCAGCAGTTTGACTTCAAAATTGTCTACCGAAAAGGACTTTGCACAGAAACGCCGACGGTCTATCCAGGCGTCAGTGTGAAGAAAACGGCTGTATATTTTGCAAAAGAATAGAGGAGAGAAATGTTGAGGCGTTGAAAAAGACAGTCGCACGGATAGTTTTAGAGGGAGAAACTTTGGAAGATTGGAGAAAGCAGCAGCAGGAGGATCAGAGTATCGCAATAATTTATCGAGGTAAAGAGCTGGGGGAACGTCCGACTCGTTCTGAGATCTACGAGAGAGACGTCTCGGCGCAGATTTATCTGTCTTATTGGGATGCTCTTGTTTTGAAAAATGGCGTTCTCTATAAGAGGTGGAAAGCCCCTAATTTAAGATCTAGGATTTATCAACTCGTGGTGCCACGAAGTCGAATTAAACAAATTCTGGAGGAGGCTCACGATTCTTCGTCAGGGGGGCATTTTGGAGTAAACAAGACTCTTGAGAAAATCCGGAAACGATTTTACTGGGCAACCTGTAAACAAGACGTGGAGGACTGGTGTAGGTCTTTCGAGGTCTGTGTTGCAAAGAAGGGCCCCTCGGGGAAAGGAAAGTCTCCGTTGCAGATCTTCAATGTAGGGGTTCCTTTCGAAAAGGTCCAGATGGACATACTTGGTCCTCTTCCTTTGACTAAATCTGGAAACAAGTATTTGTTAGTAATTGTAGATTGCTTCATTAAGTGGGTGGAAGCATTTCCTTTAAAAAATATCAGGGCAAGAATAGTAACCGAAACTTTTATTGGTCAGTTTGTTTCTCGACATAGAATTCCCTCTGAAGTCCATACGGATCAGGGGAGGAATTTTGAGTCAAAGCTTTTCGCGGAGGTAGTGGGACTTCTCGAGATTAGAAAAACCAGGACTACCGTCTTGCATCCTCAGTCAGATGGTCAAGTCGAAAGACAGCATCAGCCAATTATAAACTACTTAGTTAAGTATATCTCTGAAAATCAGAAGGATTGGGATCAGTGGATTCCCTTATTTCTTTTGTCTTATAGGTCTTCGAAGCATGAGGTCACCGGAGTGACACCTGCAGAGATGTGTTGTGCTCGAGATCTTAGGCTACCCTTGGACCTGTTACAAGGAAGCCCTCCGGTTCTTTAGGAAGAAGAGCCTGGATCGGAAGGCGGGTTCGTCAAGAGATTGAAAAAAAAATTAGAGGAAATACATTCTGAGGTTAGAAAAAGGATGAAAATTAAGTCTTCTAGAATGAAAACTTGGTACGACCGAAGTACTAGGAAGAATCTTCCTCGCGAAGGACAGAGAGTATGGTTTTATAATCCTCGAAGGAAGAAGGGGAAAGCCCCAAAATTGCAGAGTAGTTGGGAAGGTCCTTTTTTAGTTGTGAAAAGATTAAGTGATGTGGTCTTTTGTATCCAAAAAACGCCTAAGCACAAAAAGAAGGTAGTACATGCGGATAGGTTAGCTCTTTTTTCGGAAAAAACAGTGGGAAATTCGTAAAGAATCGGAACCTGGTAGTTTGTTTGAGAGTTTTCTTTTTTCAATGTTACTGCGTGTTATGTTACTGTTTTTGTTTAAGGTAAGTCTTCGTTCCTGGGGGATAGGAAAAGTTCCCTAAAGGATCCGAGAATCTTCTCTAAAGAAGCCGCCTGCCCACGGTTTTTGACCCATGGTTTTTCCGTGGGCCATAGGGCGAATGCCGGGCGAAGACTAGGGGAGCCCTGCGGGGCGCCGGGTCCATGGGAAGTTTCCCCCCCCTTGTCCGAAGAACTCCAGAGCTGCGTCGGCGACTGCAAAGATGGAATAGGAGCGGCGCGAAGAAAGGAGACGGTCTTTCCTGCGTAGAGTATTGGGAGTCGCCCGAGAGTAGGCTATGGAGGGAGTCTGGCCAGCTCTTTCTAAAGAAGAAGCTGAAAGGAGACTACTAGCCCGAAGAAGCGGATTGGGACTAGAAAGGATGAGGCCCGGTAACCCGTTGCAGCAGCTCGGAGTAGGGCGAGGACCATCCACGAGCCCTGGAATCCGCAGCAGGAAGAGCCGCTGGGACACTGCTCTCCAGGATTGTCGGGACGACAATCTTGAAAAGGGGGAGCAGTGTTGCGCCCGTGCTCTGACACCCGTTACAAGGCGGCGAGTTGCGAAGCGTCCCTGACGACCAGCTGTTATGGATTTATCGATTTACTGTTTTTCAGTTGTTGTTGTTGTTCCGAGCCTCCGTCTCCGAGCGAACGTGACGGCTCGATTCTGTATTTATTCCGTTTGCTCTAATAAACGAGTCTTTCCTATTTTAATATTGTGTCGCCTCATTGACCGCGAGTGCCGATTGCGCGAGCGAGTGAGAGAACTAGCGGTGAGACGTGAACGCGAACTCGGCGAGCGCAACATTATATAATATTACCTTTACTTGATCATGAAAGGCCTCTTTCAAAGCTTGACATACTTCAAACACGATGGACGATATTATATATATATATATATATATACAAATTTTGTACTTATATATATTTCTAATTCGTGAATGGTTGCAATTTTGCATACAATACTACAAGATCCTACAAAAAACGACAAAATTCTTAAGCCTTTTAGAACTCGTGAATTCATGAAAATCTATATAAATTTGTTTTTTGTAGATGTTTATAAGATACTACAAGTTTACATGGAAATTAACAGACTTTCAACCAAACTTTCAACCTTTCCATGGAAAATTGTAGTATCTTATAAAAATCTAAAAAAGCGAATACATGTAGATTTTCATGGATTCACGATTTGTAAAAAGCTAAGAATTTTGTTTTTTTATATAGGACCTTGTAGTATTATATGCGAAATTACAATCATTCACGAGTCAGAAATTTAATAAAGTAAAAAATTGTACATTTGTGTATTTTTCTATTGGGTCTTACAGCAAACTATACAAAAAGAAAAACATAAGTATTTTGACTTCTGCAAATTAAAGAGTTATTAATAATACATAAATTTTGGGAGATTTGTGTAAAAACTTGTAACATTTAACTAAAAAGTACAAATTTTAATTAGCCATAATTGTAATACATTTATGAGCTATACAAACAAATCGGTATTTGTTACTATTCGTACAAAATTGTAGTATTTTATAAAAAACTAAAAACTGAATTAGATTCTAAGTTGCACAGTTTTACGATACGTAAATTGTGGTAGATGTCTATAGTCATTTATAAATAATTGTAGTATTTTACAAGTAAAAAGATGTTTTAATTTTTTAAGATTTTGTTTCTTCTTAAATTTTTAAAATTTGTAGATTTTTGTACTATTTTTTATTAAATTGTAGTTTTTCATGAAATACTACTTGCAATAATTTTTTGATTTAAAAGCATTGTAATTTATGGTACTATTTCGTATGCTCGTGCGCCGCTTCTTCCGGTGGCGCCACTCCGACTCTAGGGCGCTCTCATCGGCGTCTCGGCTTCTCGCGCGCCTCTCCTTCCGGCGGCGCCACTCCAACTACCTCCGACTCGGCGCGGGCTTTTTAAATCAACCGGCTGTCCGGCCGCCGCGATGATTGAGCCGGCGTTCGGAGTCAGGCTGGCCGGGCCTTGGCCCCGTCCGCCGGCAGCTTCTCGATTCCTCTCCTGCCTCTATTGTGACCGAGTGCGGAGGGGCCTCCGGCCGGCGGCACTCAAATGCGCTTGCGGGGAGGTCCGGGCGACCCGACTGCCGACCGTGTCTCTCGGCCGCTTCCTTAGCCCTGACAGCTCTTCCTCGTTGCGGCTCGCGGCCGTTATAGGCTGACTCCGGTCACCACTGGCGATCCCTTAAAACTTAAACGCTAATTAAACCAATTAATAGTACGCAACCGCCCACTTTCGCTCCGACGAGGAGGCACCCCCGAATTCCCCTTGGCCGAGCCCGTCCGGGAAGTAGACGCGACTTGTCACGTCACAATATATATTGTTGCGCTCGACCGCGCGTTTGCAGCACACACCTTCACGCACTCACTCGCGAACGCGGCGCGCAATCCCGTTACCGGAAATAAAATCACACAAATAGAAAAGAACTCGTTTAATGCAGTAATGTAATAGAATAATGGCTCATGAACACATCTGAACGGTTCGAAGGTCCGGCGGAGAATCTGACAGACGGCAGAAGTAAACAAACAAACGCAACAGCTGGTCGTCAAGGCTCGACGTCACGCAGCGCTTCGCGACTGCTTTTCGGGCCTCTACCGGGCGTCTCGGCACGGGCGCAACACTGCCCTCCCTTTTCCTAGATTGTCGCCCCGACAATCAAAGGGGAGCTGCGCCAAGACGAGTACAGCTTCTTGCCGCCACGACCTTCTCCTCACACTCGACCTCTGGGAAGAGCTGGCCAGACTCCCCCAAGCCGTCTTCAGGAGGGCCGTCCGCACTGTCTCGCCCTCGAGTCCTTCGGTACTCCGAAATGACGTCCTCTTCCTCGACCGCTGCTCTTCCGCAAAATCTTCGGACAAGGGGGGGTGGAAACTTCCCGTGGACCCTGCGTCCCGCAGGGCTCCCCAGGTCCCCGCCCGGCATTCGCCCTATGGCCCACGGAAAAACCACGGGTCAAAAACCGTGGGCAGGCGGTCCACTTCGGATTGGGAGTTCTGCCTGTCGATCTGCCATACGTGGAGACTCCTATCGAAATCTCCAACACATGCCGTCGATTTCCTCTAAAACAAAAAGTCATACGACGCACAGAAACAAAGAACAACATCGCTGTAAAAAGTTAAAAAAAATCAAACACATTTTACATTTTATTTAAAATTAAGCCCACCCCACCAAGCTTAACTAAACCGCGCTTCCCTCATTGGGGCATTCCGATCGAAAATGCCCAGTTTTACCGCAAGTCCAACACTCCCCCCGGGCACCGCCAGGATTTTTATTAAAATTTTTTTTCATTTCTTTTGGAATCATCCCCCTGAAGAGTTTTCAGCGCCTTGGCCCTTTCAACGGCCACATTCAGGGAAGTTATTCCTTCATTCTGAAGCGCTCGCCGAATGAAATTATCGGAAACGGCCGTAACAAATTGCGCGCACGCGATTTTGTCACGAAGCTCATATAGGCACTTGGGGTACGCCAGGCGTGAAAGTTTGTCCATTTCGGATCCGAGTGTCGCCAAATCCTCCCCGAATTTTTGTTTACGGTTCGTAAACGCGACGTAACAGTTCTGTGATTGTCGTCCCTCCCCGAAACGCAACACAAGTTTTGTTTTAAGTTCCGCGAAATCTAACCGCTCGACATCTTGAACCGTTTCCAAGACCGAGCGTGCCTTTCCTCTCAGGCTCGAAGCCAACGCGATCGTTTTTGTGGCGTCATCCCAATGGTTCGCACGCGCGATCAAACTCAATTGCGAGAAATATTCCTGTAACGGGGTCGTTCCGTCGTACGTGTCGGGTTTCAGTTTATACCCCAGGTCGGCACTCGCTACCGCGACACTATCACTCGCGTGTATTCGCGTTCCCACGCCGCTCGAGTTCACGTCTCTTTCCCCCGCATGCGCGACTCGCGCTACCACGGCGCTCGGGATCGCGCCCCTTTCGCTCGCGTACGCGTCTCGCGTCCCCGCGCCGCTCGGGATCGCGTCCCCCTGACTCGCGTGTGCGTCTCGCGCTTCCGCGCCGTTCGAGATCGCGATACTTCCGCGTATGACTTGCGCCCCCGCGCTGCTTGCGACTCGCGTCCCCGAGTCCCCAGATACTCTATTATAAGAGTGACTTAGCTGTGCGCCGGAGTTCGTCTCTCGGAGAAGACGGAGCTCCTCTTCCTGCCGGCGGAACGTCTCGGCGTACTCCCTCTCTCTCCGCGCCTGTTCCTCGCGCAGGAGCCGGACCTCTCGTATCACCGCCTGGAGGGTCACCACCTCCGACGTCATCTTCGCAGCATCCGACTGTGGAGTCGCTACTCGGAGTCGTTTCCTTGCAGCCATAAGGAAATCGTAGCCCGTCGCTCGTCTCTCGTCTAGTCCTCGCTCGTCCGAACGATCCGTTCAATCCCGGACGAGCCCCCAAAATGTTGCGCTCGACCGCGCGTTCGCAGCACACACCTTCACGCACTCACTCGCGAACGCGGCGCGCAATCCCGTTACCGGGAATAAACTCACACAAATAGAAAAGAACTCGTTTAATGCAGTAATGTAATAGAACAATGGCTCATGAACACATCTGAACGGTTCGAAGGCCCGGCGGAGAATCTGACAGACGGCAGAAGTAAACAAACAAACGCAACAGCTGGTCGTCAAGGCTTGACGTCACGCAGCGCTTCGCGACTGCTTTTTGGGCCTCTACCGGGCGTCTCGGCACGGGCGCAACAATATCAATAATTTTGTTTATATTCATAGTAATTAGTAATTACTATTATAGTAACTGTGAAATAATTTGAACAGCAGATTATTGCACCACACTCACCGTTTGTTCGGATCACTAGCTAACTCTGCTGTTATTATATATTTTGCTAAATCTGATCTCAGAGCGTTGTCGAAGCCTTGTTTTTTATACAGACCAAAATAGCTCTTGCTATCACTTGTTTGTTCAAGATAAAGCCTTACATCCTACAACAATATTTAACTTGTAATTTTTTATTACTTTAAATAATGGCAATATTTAATAAGGACTTATATTTGAAACACAAGTATGTTTTCGGTTTTTATTAAAAAAATTTTTCTTGCAACGTTTTACTTGCTGTGACTGTGATACCTCAGTCTGTATTGACAGGAGATCAGTAGGTAATTGCTCATTAACTGGTAATTCTTCGTTACCTTTTTATTCTTCAGCATCGAATAATTTTTCAACAAGACTACCATCGGCAGCAACAATGGCATTTATTGTCTCAATAGCTCTATCTTCCAGAATTTCTGCATTTTCAACCTGAAATAGAAAATAAAAGCGAAAAAAAGCGTGAAAGATTAAATGAATAATTTAAAACTAACAAAGAACATATATTCTACCTTTATTGATGAAGACACTAAATTGCCCATAAGTTCAAAAATTTAACTTGTGGGCCAAAAGACGTATGTGCTCTTCCTTTAGTTTTAAAAAGCTATTCTTATCTATTTCATGTTCTAAAAAAAAGTTTACAATAAAACAAAAATTTTAAACAATAAAATGAAAATGTAAAAGCATTGTGTTTCTAAATTATTAAAAATGTTTAGTAATAATATCATAGACAGACAAAGAAATACAAACAATCTATACTACAAATAATATAATAAATAAAAAACCTGCTATCGAAAAACTTCCGTATAAACTTACCTTTAAATATTGCTTCATAAGATGAAAATTCCAATTTCTTTAATATATTAATTGTCCACTCGTCTGCCATAATGGTGATTGTCAAATGGCTACGTTCAGCAGAAAAAACGAAACGAATAATTACGAATTACTGCGAATCGCGCAACAGTCTGGCACCGCACTTAGAAATACTTTTCCGCCGGTCTCTCTCTCTCTCTCTCTCTCTCTCTCTCTCTCTCTTTCTCTCTCTCTCTTTCTCTCTCTTCCTTTTTCCCTCACACTATTTACTGCGAACGTGCGTGCGATTTCGTCTCTCCGATAGATCTTAGGCTGGAGCAGGCTATGGTATGGGCTAGAGTACCATGGCACGTATTTTCCGCATGATGCGTAACCGTAAGGCTTCTGATCCGTTATTTACGCGGGAAAGAGCCCGGCGCCGCGGCGTCGCACCGCAGCAGCCCGGCGAGCATCACGAAAACAAACTCCTATCGCCGAGCGCTTGCACGACAAATTTGAGTTTGCTAGCCCGGCCAACTGTATTATCAACCTTGTCGGTAAGGTTACCGCAGCTAAGAAATTGCCTAATGAGCCAACTACTTACTACCTTTGAAAGTTGGTTACGTTGGCCTATCTAAAATCATAAATTGACATTGAGATTTGCTGCTTCAAAAATTAAATAGTTGTAGCAGAAAACTTTTATGCAGCCAATAAAAATTGACTATTGCAACAATTTTTTTTTTTGAGTGTATAGTTTTTGATGGCAATGTGTTTCTTATGTTCTAAAACGTCGAAATATCGCATTAAAAAAAAATTCAAAAATGTTTATAAATAAATAGTGTAAAGATGGGGACAGATTATGCGCGATTCGTGGTTCGTGATTCGCGGTTCGCCATTCGTAAAGATTCGTATGAATCACGAATCGCGCATAGTCTGGCGTCGAAGATTCGTATAGATTCGTATCGTTCGCCAATGTCGCGGTTCGCCATTCGTACAGATTCGTATCGTTCGCATTCATGGTTTATCATTTGTGATTCGCGATTTCGATTTGTTTATGATTCGGCAATCTGTATCCAAATAAAAGAAGACACCGAGGAAAGAACATTTACTTTTATTATCCAGAGTACATTTTTGCGTAATAAGTTTCGATCATGAGCGATAGCGATGATAGTGACGTTGCAATTGCGAGTGCAATATATATTTTAATTGCAAAGAAGAAAATGAAAAGAAGAAAGCGGAGATGGTGGATCAAACCACTATTCAATAGGTTAGTTAATAAAATCAGTATTGCAAGTTTTGAAATAAGACATTTCTCAATCACGGTAAGACCAAATTACTTCATTAACAACATTTTTTATTTTAGACATAGTGGAACTGTATTGCTCAATAATGTGAAGAGGAGTGAGAAATTTGAGAATTTTTGTAGAATGTCGGCAGAGGATTTTGAATTTCTTCTCAATTTGATAGGACCCCAAATTGCTAAACAAAGCACTCATTTCAAAAAACCTGTATCAACCAAAGAAAGACTAGCAGTACATTAAGATTCTTGGCGTCAGGCGACAGTTTCCGAAATTTGAGCTATTTATTTAAAATTTTGCCACAACTATATATATATATATATATATATATAATTGAAATAAATTAAAAATATATCTTGTCACTTTGTATATTTATTTCAAACTTACGTCGTCGTTGTGTCAAAATATGTGCGCCAAAAGACAGCTGAGGACAGCGTTGCCGTTTCTCGATCAGTCACGGTGCACGAATAGTTAGAACGTTGCACGCGTTTTGAATGCGTTCCAAAATGCATCAACTTTAGTGCACCAGGCATTAATGACGTTGAGTGTACAGTATATTCTCTTAACCTACGTTTGAAAGGTTCAATTCCTTCGCATTGCTTAATTTTTATCGGCAGGGCGTTATACATGTTCAAACCTTCATAAAATATACTTTTTTGTGCGCTTCTCGTCCTGCGATATTGAATTCTAATATTCTCAGTCTACCTCGTTTGCCGTCCATTCACATCTCCTACTATTTCTATCCTATTACTTAAATGTTTTGGCATTAAGCCTCTTACTATCTTAAAAATAAAAATACATACATTGTACATTAGCCTCTGTCTTACATTCATAAACTTAAGGGTTTGCAGCATCAATTCTACCTTTGTATATCGCGAGCATTGCAGTATGACTCTCATGGCACGGTTTTGTGTCACTTGCAGTCGATTCAGTTGCGTCTCACCCATGCCTATTAACATCGTTGCGCAATATTCAAAGTGAGGCGCTATGATAAACTTATACACAGTACATCGAGTGTACGCCGATATATCATTTCCTATTCTATTCAGAAAACTCACTTTTTTCCCTATTTTCTTTAACATATAATCACAGTGATTCTCCCAACGGAGTTTACTATCGATCATTACACCCAGATATTTCGCTATCTCGACACGCTCAATTATAGTTCCATCCAAACTTTTTACTATTATGTCTGTTTTTATTTCTTTCCTTATACTTCTAACTATCATATATTTGGTCTTATTTGCATTCATTTTTAACATATTTACATTCATCCATTCTTCAAGTATACCGAGCACCATATTTAGTTTTATTTCTAATTCCTCACAACTTTCTCTTGTTACACTTGCGGTCGTGTCATCTGCAAATAATATAAATATACTTCTCTCCAGACAGACTTTAACTATATCATTTATATATAAAATAAACAATAGAGGTCCTAATACTGATCCCTGTGGCACGCCATATACTGTATCAATTATTTCAGAACATATATCATTGAATCTAACAGTACCACTCCTCTTATTCCATACTGATATAATTTTTCCACTAATCTTACCCTATCTATTGTCTCAAACGCTCTCCTAAGATCCAGGAATAACACCCCCACTATTTTTTTCTCCTCAATTATCAACTTTCATTTTTCGATAAAACTTTGAATTGCTGTCTCACACGACTGCTGTTTCCTAAATCTTGATTGGTATTCGGTTATTATTTCATTGTGTTCTAGAAATTTTTCCAACTGTTTTTTTACAACTATAAACTCTAATACTTTTTCATATATCGGTAACATATTGATCGGTCCATACTCGCTCGCTTTTTTGGTTTGTTTACCTTTGGTATCGGTATTATCGTGGATGTTTTCCATTTTTCTGGAAATTTACCTGTCCTAAGCGAATCATTTATTACCCCTACAAACTCATCTTTTATCACAGGTAGCACCATTTTCAGTATATCACTATTTATCCCTTCCTCTGTTCCGTTCTTTCGTGGTAGTTTCCTAACAATTTGTTCCAGATCACTTGCACTAATTGGCTCAAAATTTTCCATAATTCCTTTATTCTCGATTACATAAATAGGTCTCCTACCTGTGCCTTCTATCCCCTTATTACTAATAGATTGCACAATGTTGCTAATACTTTTTACATAATATATATTAAATTTATCAGCTATATTGCATTCTTCTATGTCTTCTAATATTTCAAAATCTACATTATCGATGTTCTCTGAACCCCTTTGCTCACCTTTAATTAATTCTTTCAAAGTTTTCCACTTTTTTGTAGGATCACTCCTATTATTATCTATCATATTCTCATAATATTCTTTCTTTTTTGCCCTAATAAGTTTAACTACTGCATTTCTTTCATTCTTGAAAAATCCCCAGTCCTGTTCTTTTCCTGAGCTTATTGCTCTACTGTGAGCCTCATCCCTTCTATCTGCTGCCATTCTAATTTCATCTGAATACCACATTTTCCCTTCCCATATTTTCGGAATCTTAAACTTTTTCTTAGGTGCTACAGTATCCCTATTACACTTACTATACTATTAACAAATCTCTCCGCCCTTATACTTATATCTAGCCCTTGACCTTGCTCAGTTCTTTCTTCCATTATTCTAAGAAATTCATCTACATTAAATTTACTATAGTCCCTGCCTCTAAATTCTTTATTGCTTCCTCATAGAGGAAGCTTTGTAATGGTGAAAAAATTTTTTTTCGAGATTTTGATGGAAATAGGTTTAGAATGTTCTAAAATGTCGAAAAATCATATTAGTAAAAAATGTCCGGAAGTATGTATGTATGTGTGTGTGTGTGTGTGTGTGTACGGATTTTTGTACACGCATCTACTTCTACAATTTTTTAGATACCAGTTTGAATTTTTGCACACAAATAGAGTATCATAGAAAGTATGTCCTCCTCAAATTTTATTGAAATCGGTCTACCGGTATAGATTTTATGCAGATTTTCCTTTTTTTGAAAAATGTGTTTTACGCTGCCGCTTTCTCAATATTTGAGATAGCGATTAATTTTTAATTTTATTATATTTTCCAGTTTTTTCTACCCCTATTTCATATATAATTCATTAAAATTTGATTGATCAGATCTCGTATTACACACATTTGAAATTTCGAAGAATTCGTACATACATAGAAGCTTTATAAAACTTGATCTGATCAACCAAATTTTAACCAATTATATATGAAATAGGGGTAGAAAAGACTGGAAAATATAATAGAATTAAAAATAAATCGCTATCTCAAATATTTATAATATCGGGCTGATTTTTTTTATCGATAAAGTATTGTTTTAGTTTTTAAGTGGACAAGTATTTTTAGTATTTTTTAGTGAATGTATATAATTATTTACGCAGTCCCCAAAAGAGTTAAGTGTGAAATCAGAACCTTTGCTAACAAAGCTTCCTCTATGAGGAAGCCAAAACAAATAAATACCGATAATTATACCTCGAATAAAATAAAAACTTGCACACTTAGGAACTATGAGGAAGCAATGTGCAAGTTTCTACTTGCACAATTAAAAACTACGAGGAAACAATGTGCAAGTTTCTATTTATTTCTCTTTTTATTCATATTAGATTCTATTTTTAGTCATGCATGGTCCGTTATTTTCGGTTTCTCATTCACTTGTACTTTTATTTCTTTATTCGAAAAAATTAAATCTATCATTGTTCGACTATCTTTTGTAATCCAACTCTCGTTGGACAATCAACGTATTGCCTCATCCCTAGGTTTTGCATTACCGTTAATAATTTCTTTGTGTAAAATGAATCTACCATTATATCTATATTAAAGTCCCCTATCACTATACAGTCATACCTTATTATTAGATTTTCAACCGTATTTTCCAAAAATCTCACAAAATCGCCATTTGACGCACTCGGCGAATGATATACTACTGCTATCATACTTTTATACAAATTCTCTCTTATTTCTACCACCACGCACCAACAATTTGACACTATCTTTTTCTTATCAACTATTTTAAATTTAATATCATCCCTAACATATATATATATATATATGTTATATATATATATATATATATATATATATATATATATATATATAGGTATGATAGCAGTAGTGTATCATTCGCCAAGTGCGTCAAATGGCGATTTTGTGAGATTTTTGGAAGATACGGTTGAAGATCTAATAACTATATATATATTATAACGTTATATATATATATAACAGTACTCCTCCTGTGTTTCTATTTTCAGCATCACATCTAACTATACAATACCCCGGTACATTGACCTCACTATCCTCAATTTGTACAGTCAATCTAGTCTCGGAAAACGCTAGAATCGCAGGATTCACCCTCTTCATAATCTGATGTTGAATTTCATCCTTATGCGCCAAGAAGCTCTGCGCATTTGTATACCAGAGTAATTCCGCTTCTCCCTGTAGTTGCTATTTTACATCTTCCCAGCCGGCTCTTTTTTTCTCTTCCTCTAATACTTTCTTAAATGTTGGACATTCCGAATCCAGCGCCTCGTGTTCAACATTTATCTTCAAGTTGTACGTCTGATTCTTATAGGTACAGTTTACACACCTCTTCTTCGCCGTCGTACATTCATTCGCCTTATGATTTCCTGCACATTTATAGCATGTTTCCTGTCTCGTGCAATTCTTGGCAATATGGTAATAGCCCCAGCATTTAAAACATCTTCTAACACTAATATAATTAAACTAGCTTGATACACCCGTGCTTCGCTACGGTATACGAAGGATTTTATAATTCACCCTCAAATTTAGATTTGCCCTTTTAGGGGTTGATTAAGGCAAAATCTTAAATGTTTTAAAGCACTTGTATGTGTAACCTTTGTAAACAAAAACCAAGTCGATATCTCAACGGACCTAAGAGATATTGAGAAAGTCGTGAAAACACATTTTACCCCGTTTTATCCCCTTAGGGGTCAAATTTCTAAAAATCCCTTCTTAGTGAGTGCTCTCTCTCTCTCTCTTTCCCCCTCCCCTCTTTTTCTTTTTTTCTCTTTCTCTCTTTTTTTCTCTCTCTTCCTCTCTCCCTCTATCCCTTTACTCCTCTCTCCCTCTCCCTCCCTCTCTCTCTTTCTCACCCTTTCCCCCTCTTTCTTTCCCTCCCTGTTTTTATACAACTCTTTGAGATTTGGTCATTTGGAACTGGTTTCCAAAAAGATTGGTAACAAAAAATAGTACACTTTATAGCACTTCCCGGGAAATTTTGTCCCTATTTCATGTATAATTCTTTGAGATTCAATCATCAATTATTTCCCGAAAAATTGAAAAAATTAAAAAAACTGGTTTCCAAAAAAATCGGTAACAAAAACTGTACACATCATGGCGCTCCCCGTAAAATTCTACCCTTACTTCATATATAATTCTTTGCGATTCGGTCAATTAATTCCCAAAAAATTGAAAAAATTTTTGATACCTATTTCCAAAAAAATTGGTAACAAAAAATTATACACATCATGGCAATCCCCGAAAAATTCTACCCTCACTTCATATACAATTTTTCGAGATTCAGTCAATTATTTCCCGAAACATTGAAAGAATTAGAAAAACCGGTTTCCAAAAAATCGATAACAAAAAATTATACACATATTTAAAATTTGAAGGATTTGAAGGAGAAAAACAATTAAATTTTCTTTATAATGTAGACAATTTTTTAAAATTTGGTCAATTATTTCCCGAAAAATTGGAAAAATTTCGAATACCGGTTCTCAAAAAAATTGGTAACACAAATCTATACAGTTTATAGCACTTCCCGGGAAATTCTACCCCTGTTTTATATACAATTCTTTAAGATTCAGTCAATTATTTCCCGAAAAATTGAAAAAATTTCGGATACCGGTTCCCAAGAAGATCGGTAACGAAAAACTATACACTCTATAGCACTCCCCGGAAAATTTTACCCCTGATTCATATACAATTCTTTAAAATTCAATCAATTATTTTTCGAAAAATTGGGGAAATTTCGGATACCGATTTCCGAAAAGATCGGTAATAAAAAACGATACACTCTATAACACTCCCCGGAAAATTCTACCCCTACTTCATATACAATACTTTCAAAACCAGTCGAATAGTTTAAGAGTGCATAAAGGACATACATACATACATACACATTCATTTTTATATATATATAGATTTTTTTAATTTTTTTACCCTTATTTTTTTTCTCAATATCCATTTTCTTTAGATTTTATTTTCCATTTCCATATATTTCTTTTGACATTTACTAACAACTGACATATACTGAGTGAAATTATCAACTTATCTATATAGAATGTGAGAGGCCGATTAACTTGAAACTTGGTGACATTTATGAGTATATGTTTGGCTCGAACTTCTGAACTCGAATTTCTGAGCCGAACATATACTCATAAATGTCACCAAGTTTCAAGGGTAAACCAAAGGATAATGTCGCTGCCCTAGATATAGAGGTCGATGTTGAATCTTAATAACGCGAAAATATACGACAATGCGCCGCGTAGTGTCTATGTCATTTGTCTGTGTTATGTTATGAAGTTGCTGCTTTCACATATTATATGTCAAAACTGATAAATCAGTCACTTCAATTCGTGACTGTCGCGAGCAATTAATTATTTAGTGAAAACTTATTTAGTGCCACCTTTGACGTTATTAAATTTTACAGTCAATACTACTTTCGGATACCGATTTCCAAAAAAATCGGTAACGAAAAATTATACATTCTATAACACTCCCCGAAAAATTCTACCCCTACTTCATATACATTACTTTTAAAACCAATTTCCAAAAAGATACCGATTCCCAAAAAGATCGGTAACAAAAAACTATACAGTTTATAGCACTTTCCGGGAAATTCTACCCCTACTTCATATATAATTTTTTGCGATTTGGTCAATTAATTCCTGAAAATTTTGAAAAAATTCTGATACCGGCTTCCAAAAAAATCGGTAACGAAAAATTATACACTTTTTAGCACTCCCCGGAAAATTCTACCCCTGTTTGATCTACAATTCTTTGAGATTTGGTTAATTATTTTCTAAAAATTAAAAAAAATTAAAAAAACCGGTTTCCAGAAAATTGGTAACAAAAAACTATACACATTATGACACTCCCCGGAAAATTCTACCCCTATTTCATATACTTTTGGTAAAAATTCGGTTCAGGGGTTTGGGCTGGGCGTTGATGAGTGAGTGAGTGAGTGAGTGAGTGAGTGAGTCAGTCAGGACATCTTCCTTTATATATATAGATATAGGACACTTTCGCCATTTTAAATTTATTTTTCCTTTGTTTATTGGTGAATTATGAGTGCTTTCATCCACTTCAATTATTACGGATCCTTGCTCAGTATCCTTATTTTTTCCTCTTAATATTTTCTTCACTAGGTGCATACAGGATTCTTCGCCAATTCTATTCTGCTTCTTGATTGTATCTATCAGTTTATCATCCTCCATTTTCATTTCTTCTCCACCAACATTTATTATTTTAATCTTTGGTTTCCTCTTCTGTGGCTCAGAGACCTTGACCTCCTCGCCCATTGCCGCTTGTACCGTCGTCTTTAGCTTATCCTTCTCTTCTTCCGTCTCACATCCTAAGATCACTGTCCCTTTACTTCCTTTTCTTAATTTGGTAATTCCTATTTCCATCTTGGTTATATCAATTTTATCTTTAATTGTTTTCTTCGTAATTTCACTCTCTTGTTGTACTTTTGGTTTTATAATCAAGATATTTTCTTTCTTCCTTTCTTTAATTACATCGCTATATTTTCTTGTCGCTCCACTTGACAGTCCATATGCCCCTTGCGTCAACATTTTTCTCAATTCTTCTATTAATGCCTGTTTAATGTCTCCCATCTCCTCACGGACTATTTTTTTTATCATTGACTTGATCTCCTTTTTACATGCTGCCTCATCTTTTAATTCTTTCACTGTTTTTACAAGCCAATCTATTTTTCTATCAATATCCTCTGTTCCACTCGCGGCTGCTACTTTATTCCCGCTGCTTGGCGCCGGACTCATTTTTGCAGGTGCCGTTGCTCTTCCTGCTGCTGCCACTGCTTTATTTATATCAGCTACTTTATCACCATCACTAATAATTAACTTGTAACGATGCGCCCCAAAAACGCATCATTCCCGGCGAACATCAGCCGGATGCCGCCCGGCCGAACACCCGCCGGGCGAGACAAAGCACGATGTGCCCTTTTTTAAATTAACCATCTCGCGTATCAGTCCGCAAACGGACTTAGCGCGGCAACCGACTCGGAGCGCCGAGCGGTGCCGAAAACGGCCGAGAGCCACCGAACGCAATCGCGTCGTCAGGGCGCCGTACTTTCCGAACGCTCCACCGCTCCATCCCGGCGCGCGCGATTGCCGTCGCGTATACCCCCGCCACGCCGACGCGCTACCGCGAATATATAAACCGAGCAATATCGCTAAGTGAGAGATTCCACCGTGAGCCAGCAAAGCGATCCGACCGATTCCGCTGCTCACGGATCCCAATCCTCCAGTCGAACAATCCGGAGGTAGAGAGAGCTCTCTGCCTCTGCCGAGTGACGTATCTAGGCGGTTGACTCGACTTCCCATCCGAACACCTGGGACACCGGAGTGAACCAGGGTAAGAGAGTTCTTCTCTTACCCGCCAAGGGTCTTGGCCACCCGGTGCCGCCTCCCGCCTACACGAATCGAGGTGCCAGGGGATAGAGAGTATTTCTCTATCTCCGCTAAGGGTCTTAGCCGCTCGATATCCCGCTCCATCGCGATATCCAAACCTGCGATACCGCGTCACCCGCGCCGAAATACCTCCGCGAGCCCGCACGCCCGCCCCGGTCCGCGAAACCCGGCGATCTCCGTGCGTCATCGCGTTACCAGGCGTCCGCACGCTCTGCGATATCGCTATTGTAACCGCGTCCGCGACCGATTACGCGCATCTTGTAACCGCGTCCGCGACTTACCGCACGCAACCGGCGACTCCGCGATCTATTGTATATATATATATTCTCCGCTCCTGCGAGCATCTCTATGTACTCACGCGTAACTGAATAAATACCGTATTTTGTTGTATTATACTTTAACCGAGTCTTGTGTCTTCCTCCGCGCCTACTCCGAACCCTGACCAGCCGCGAGCTAAATCCGCGCTTCGGAAGCTAGGTTGTTTTAAACTTCTCGAATGGGCCAGGACACTACACCAAATCGCGGTTTCTATCATAAATTTTGTGCTTAGATACACAACCTGGATGGTATAAAAGCTTAGCACAGGACTTGCATGCTATCACCTCCGTTTTTATCGCTTTTTTTCATGCCGAGCATCGATACTCAGCGTATATTTCTCGTTTATTCTGCTAATATCGGCAGAGACAGTTAATTGACTCGTCACTTTAACACGTCACTTTCACACATCAGCGTTTTGTGTTCGTCGCCGATGTCTACCTGTCGTACGAGGCTTCGATGACCTCTGTACGAAATGCAGTTCTCGTGTCTATGTATCAACATATTCCGGCTAGATAACACTCATGGCAGAGAGAGAGAGAGAGAGAGAGAGAGAGAGAGAGAGAGAGAGAGAAAGAGAGAGAGAGAGAGACTATATTTGCGTGTCTTATTACATATGTTCTCCGGGGCGAAGCCCGGGTAACCAGCTAGTATATTATACGCTTTGAAAATTTGACATTTGTTCTTTTAAAACCGCACTACTTAACTATAAGTACTTATAATCTTGGAGTAATAAGTATTGAAAAGCAACAGAGAAACGTTATTATTGCTCGTTTTATCTTACTTTTCATTAAGCAATCGCAAAAGTAGAACAAAAAAAAACAGTTAGTTGATGTATATCTGTGGCTTTTTATAAAAAGGGAACGCATGGATCCCCAATCGCATATTGCTTTACTCGTACTGTCATGCCTGACCTAACCTAAATCGAGTCCAACCGCATTGTAATATTTTTTTAATTAGTAAATAATTAAATACGATTAAATCGTCCGTGTAAAATTATGTTATATTATTATAATTATTGGAATGCTGTGTAATGTTTGTTTTTAATTACCTCATGACGGACTGTTATTTGACTAGCTGGGTCCGCGAAAGGACCACTTTAATTAAATGCACGCGAGTAGAAGGCTTTAAACACGTCGGTACGCCTATATAATTCGAGCCTCTGGCGCCGCCTTCGCCGCGAGTATTTTGCTGCGTAATTACAACGGTGCTTGATATTGTTTTGTTTTCACGCTGCTCTTTTTTTCTTCGCGTCCAATTTTACGCAATTCCGGTGTTACGGGAAATGCACTACAACCTTGGCGATTAACGACGAAAATAAAAGTGATGAATATGGCCGATTTTTACATTGCGCTTGAAGAGACCTCGCTATTATTCATATCGTTTCGACTAAACCGTTTAAATATATTACTGTACATTTTAAGTATATCACGGATCAAACGCAAGTACAATCATTCAAATCTACATACGCAATAAAGCTGATGTAATCTATCATCAAAGCTTGGATAATCAGGTTTATCTCGCTCTCTCTTTTCTATTTCTTTTTTTCACTCTGTTATCACACAATCCCACAAACACGCATACACATATATATATATATATATATATATATATAGAGAGAGAGAGAGAGAGAGAGAGAGAGAGAAGAAGTTCTCTGAATTCCATACACCTTGATTTGCGAGGTATCGTTTGACTAAGATTAGTGTGCGTTAACGTGATATTATTACCTGTGAAAAATTCACGGGCATTCCTTAGGAATTCTTCAAAGTCCTTTAAAAAAGTCTCGCAAATGATAACATAAATAATTATAATCCGTAAGTAAATAATAATCCGAGAATGAATTGCCTCCTCAACCACGGCAGGCCTACTTGCGTTTCTTCCTTGAGATTAAATTTCTCTTGCGCATGCACGATGTTATAATCAATAAAAGTTTAACTCCATTAACGACTTGTGTGCCTCTTCGAAGAAATCGTATTTTGCACTTAATGAAAAGAAAGTCAGCGTTATTACAAGGATGATTATTGACAAGGACGCAACGAAGGACGAGCCTGCAAAAACGTAAAAAATGCGTTAAGAGCAAGAATTTGCGAGTAAGAACAAATAAAATCGAAATGCATTTTCCATAAATAATTATTAATTTTTTTTTTTTAGATGAGATGCGGTGTTATACATCGGTTTTCACTTACCGGCGCTCATGCACTTGTTCTCGCTTAAGATGTAATTGTCGGCGCACGTGCATGTGTTAGAGTTATACATCACAAACTTAATCGACGGATCGTTCTCGTAAATCTTCGGCCTGGTAACACTCGTAATTGTTCGCGCACTCATCGCCGATCGCTGCAAAACGATGAAAACGATTAATTGTTATCTCTTATGACGTGGTGCGGAGAAAGAGATTTTTGGAATTGGATTTTTTAAAACATGACGCGTGATTCTACGGGAGAACTATCGGTTGAAAACTCTCAAGTACCTTTGTTGGAAAAACATCTCGTCAGCTCGTGTTCGTAATGAATATTCTTCTCGCACTGGCACATATTGTCGACGCAAGTTAAAAACTCAAACGTTGCCGTGCACTGTATTGACTCCGTGCATTCGTCCCGGATCTTTTTGGCGGCCGCCAAACACTTCTTGCGGTCCATATTCAGCACCGTCTCAGCCGCGCATCCGCATGTCATGTTATCCGTGCAGATAGCACCCTCCACGTGCGAGCATTCCTGGTTTTTCGTGCATGGCTCATTGTAAACGTAATTACACTTAGAAAAAATCAAATAATACTGCTACAATATGACATCCGCAAGTGGTTTTGCAAAGTTGTGAAAAAAAAGTTATGAGAAAATGGTACTGAAAATTATGAAAAATATGTCAAGATAAAAAATGTGCTGTAATTTAATATTTGTATATAACTGCAATAGTATAAAAATTATTAGTCGAATTATTTTGATACAGCTGGATGTTAAAGATTAAAACTGGAAAAGAATAAAAAATAAGTTGAACCGATAATAAAATAACTTACGATAATTTCTTCGCGAGTAAACGGGATTGATCTCCTCAGCATCAGCTCCCTGCCGTCAATATATATTCCGTTGTATATATATATATATATATATATATATATATATATATATACAGGTATATATATATATATATATATACAGTAGGTATATATATATATATACAGGTATATATATATATATATACCTGTGAACAGGCTCCTTGATCTCCTCGGTATCAGCTCTCTGCTGCCAATATATAATACCTCTACGAAGTAAAAATGTAATGTATAATCAGAATACTAGTACTTCGCGTACTATACGCGTACTTCGTACTTACCGTGTCTCTCGAGTGCTTTCGAGATAGGTTAACTGATGAATAGGAACTGACTGACAGTGCGCTAAACGAACGCACTGTCTACACAGCACTGCACTGCGATACTAACGCCGCTAGCCGCCAGTGTCGAAAAAGTGAAAGTGACGTTTCTGATTATAACGTCATCATATAAGACGTCGGCGTTAGAAGTAGAAGAAGTATCTTAAAAATAAATTTTCACATTTGGACTTTGCGTCGCAATATTTCCGCTCGTAGGGCATGTAGCGGAATATTATAAGAGAAACCCCCCCCCCCTAATTGGACCCCAAGCTATCGATCAAGTCTACTTAGAACTTGATCCGTTCACTCGTTATCGAGATCTCAACATCTCGGGTACTCGCAACCCGTCGCGTCGCGTAAAAGAGTCATGGTCGGTCTTACTCCGCATGTACTTGGCGCGAGACACTGCCGTGTTTCTTGATTTCTGTTTTTGGGGATGTTGAACTTCAAAACTTTATCGAAAAAGAAATATATATATACAGGGTATCCGTCCATAAATGTCCGGGTAAATATCTTGCAACTGGTCGAAGTTACAAGTTTAATAAGAGAAATTTGCATAGTCTGATTTTGAGATATTTCAGTGCGTAGATTAAAATAGCCTACCCTGTATATATATATATATATATATATATATATATATATATATATAGTGTGTGTGTGTGTGTGTGAGACTTTTCTTTGTAATGTTTACGTCATATTAGTTACACAGATTTAAAAACGCTTTCAAACAATAAAAGTACGTGCGAAATTAAAGTAGAGTATTATTCAATATCAGGTGAAAACGATACAAAAATCGATATTGTAATTTTTTTCCGATTGGATACATCAGATATTTCACATCAGAATTCAGCAGTCATTTCAGTATCCCCTTAAAACATATTAATAATATTGCAAGAGAAAAAAGAAGGTGATGTAAAAAATACTTCTAGAAATATGTTTTTGTCAAATTTAAACTGGTTTTTTAGGCTTTACGAGACTTGGAAATGCAAGTAGAACGCATGAGGCAGAAGCTATTTGCTGCTAAGAAGTAACTTCAGCCGTACGGTCCCTGTCATCATTGGTGAAAATACAGCAAACATAACAGAATCGTATATTTATATCGACAATTTTCCGTATAAGGTAGAGAGCCCTTTACGTGCAATAGATGTGTGTTTCAAAGCGTATCAGGTTTTGCATGCATCCTATCCCTTTCAGAGTAGTCAGCCATGGCTTTTTCTTTAGCAGGCTATTTATCAATTGAAAACTCTATGGGATGAACATGTACCAAGTGTAGCAACATTGGTGAATGAATATTTACAGTTACAGATAATTAAATTACTTTAATTTTGAGTTGGGAATAATTTTGTTCTGCATTGAACTTTAATTAATTTTTAGATATTTTTGAATGTTTGAAAATAAAATATCACAATGATAAAGTGTGTAGAGCAAAATTGTAATTTAACTTTGACCTCTGTCAATGCTCTACATTTGCATTTAAGTACTGCTCATTTTGATGAGATTACCGAATATAAGTGTCAAATACCTCAATGTTTCAGATTATAATTCATGGAGAAACTTCCGAAAACATCTTACCTATATCCTATCATAAATTTCCAGCTAATTCTGTCCTTAAAAGTCGTATTCAAAGTGCTGAAAAAAGTAATAGAACTAACTTACAATCGTCAGACTCAGACCCTGAAGATGTTAATTTTTCTCCAGATTTTCTTCAGGATATATCGGTCTCAAAAAAATCTATTAATGACAAACTTCACAACTACTTACTACGTTACATTGCGAAATTGTATGCAGATCCAACTTTGACCCGAAAACATGTTCAAATTGTAATGGATGACACAGTAGCTGACTTGCTTTCTAGTATTATATCATCTCTGAAGCCTGCTATAAGTGTTATGTGTAATGAACAGAATCTATTGAGAAGATAGTATCGAATATTTTCGATTTATTTGATACAGTTCTTAAATTATTCATGAATTTTAATTCTGAGTATAAGCATATAAAAACTTTACAGGCAACAAATCATTTTATTAAGCCTCAACCATATATTGTTGGAAGGGTGTTGTAAGTGAAAAAAGAGTTGATAGCCGAATTATTAAAGACATTGTACCCATACATGGTCAGTTCCTACCTCTTCGTGCAATTTTGAAAGCTTTCTTTAGCCTTCCAGGAGTTTTTGACATCATTTATAATTACATGGTATATCCAATGGAAGAGACAGCTGTATTATCTAACTTTGTTCAGGGTAAATTGTGGAGAAAAAAGAAAACAGATTATTTTTCTGACAAAACTGTTTTTCCTTTTTTCGTTTATTATGACGACTTTGAGGTAAATAATCCTTTGGGGAGTCATAAAGCGATTCAAAAGCTAGGCGGAACTTATGTTACTATTCCATGTATTCCACCAGAATACCGTTCTACATTGAATGTAATTTTTGTTACTTTATTGTTCCATGCATCTGATAGAGCCCATTTTAAAAATGAAGCTATGTTTCGCATATTAATTATAGATGAAATCAATTTTCTTCAGGACTATGGTATTGTTTTACATTTGCCACAGGGTGATCAAAAGGTATACTTTGCTCTTGGTTTATTAACTGAAGACAATCTTGGACTCAATACAATATTAGGCTATTCAATGGGTTTTAATACCACTTATTATTGTCGTTTTTGCACTACCCGAAAGGAAGATTGTGAAAAAGATTGCTTTATACGAAAAGAAAATTTAAGAAGAAGAAAAAAGTACTTAAATGATTCTATGATGGTCTATCCAACTCTGGTTTAAATGAATATTCAATTTGGAATGAAGTTAAAGGGTTTCATATTTATGACAATTTTGTTTCAGATCCTTTGTTACATGAGATGGCAGAACTAGGTTGTCTGCGATATGGAATGGGCTATTTATTATATCATTTAATGTTCAATGAGAAACATTTTGTAATTCAAGAGCTTAATGAAATAATGAAAAGTTTTGATTATTATATAAACGGATTTTCGAACAGGCCGCCACTTATTGTAAGAGAGGAGGAAGTGAGAAACAGTTAAGTATGTCAGGTACTGAAATGATAAATTTTTTTTTAACGTTCGGTTTTTTAGTTGGAAACTTTGTGCCGTGTGATAATAAATTCTGGCATTTTTATATTGTTTTACGCCAAATATTTGATATTGTTGCTGCCACTAACATTCAGACTAAAATATCGATATTGTTGGAGCAACTCATTTTTGAACACCATACATTGTACCAGGAACTCTTTAAAGATAAACTAAAACCTAAGCATCATATTATGTTACACTTTCCTATAATGCTTGAAATGTCAGGACCATTAGCTTTATTTAGCACAATGAGGCAAGAATCTAAGAACAGGCTTAACAAGATTCGTGCTAATGCCACATACTCAAGAAGATACATTACTTTTACATTAGCGTTCAAAGAATCTCTGCAAATGTGTTATAGATTAGTAAGTCAACTAGGATTTACTCGGAAATTTGAAATGGTGCCAAGGAACATTTTAGACGAATTGCCTGAAAACGAAAATTTAGATTATTCGTCCATCTCTGTTGATTTTAGAGCAACTTGCATAGAAGTTCCATGGATTGATTATATGGGAACAAAATACAAAATTGGTACATATGTTGTTCTTGGTTTAGATAATTTTGAATTGCCTATCTTTGGTGAGATTCAAAGAATATATTGCACGGAGGGCTTTAAGGTTTGCCTTGTGTGCTGTACTTTTAAAACAATTAGCTTTGATGAACATATGCATGCGTATGAAGTTCAAATGAGTGCTAAAATTTCTTATATCAATATTGATGATTTGTTTGATCACATTCCAGCTATTTTAGTCAGAATGAATGATGGCAAATACTTTATTTCTATAAGGCATGCATTGTGTGTGAGTATGTACTGACAAATATGTTAATGTTTTATCATAAAATTACTTTGATTTTGAATATGCGGTGTAAATGCATTCGAAAATAAATTAATGTCATTTGAAAATAATTTGTCTATTTTTCACTGTTCGTTTTTAAATAAAACTGACCATCAACCGATTAAAGCATTTTGGTGTTATTGCCTTCAATCTTGTGCATATTGTTATCATCTTATCTGATTGTATTATATACAAATCATCTGCACGGAAAAAATTGTTGTAATATTTTTAGATGTTCATATATTATAACTTTTTTTCCGTGCAGATGGTTTGCGCAATCAAATAAGATGATCGTAACAATATGCACAGGATGGCTACCATGCAGGAGTAAGTTGACTGGAGTAACCAACTAGTAGGCCATCGCGCGGGAGTTATTGGTTAGGGAGTAGCCAATCAGCAAGCCCCTGTAAAGTAAGCTATTGGTTGGAGCAGCAAAGTCACGTTTTAACTCCAACGAAGCTTATATAGCAGCATTGAAAATTGGTTGCTGCAGCCGATTGAAATGCTATGCCATATTTGACCATTGAAATTGGCTGACGCAGCCAATTCTAGGCTACCGCAGCTAATCTTTTCTTTGAGTGTACGCAACCGGTTTAAAAAAAATCGGTATCAAAAAATTAACCCCACCACTGTCATTCCCGGAAAATTCTACCTCTGTTTCATATATAATTCTTGAAAATTTGGTTTATTAACAAATAAGTAGTTCGCGGAAAACGTTGCAAGAAAAAAATTGGTAACCCCTTTTGGAGACTTTATAAACTTTATAGAGAAAATGAGACTATATAAGCTATCAAATGACAACTTATTTATTACTCTACGATTATTATTTTCTAAAATATAACAAAAAACTACGCAACCGGTTTAAAAAAAATTGGTATCAAAAAATTAATCCCACCACCGCCGTTTCCGGAAATTTCTACTCCTGTTTCATATATAATTCTTTAAAATTTGGTCTATTAACAAATGAGTAGTTCACGGAAAACGTTGCAAGAAAAAAAACTTTCTAACGCTACTATATCTAAACGGTAAGAAATAGAAAGTTCGGATTTGTTTTATTATAAATGGGACTTCTTAAGCTTTAAAATGAGATGTCAATTATTACTCTACGATTATTAGTTTCGAAGATTTAAACGTTCAAAGTGTGACATGTTTTCGTTGCATCGTCGCGTTGCATCGTGCACCCGATATTACCCCCCCTTCCGCGGAGAAAAACGTAGTTCTATGTCAAAAAATTATTATAGTGTAAAACAAGCGTTATCTGACCTGTGCGCAATATTGAATAACTTTGCGCCAATAAAAAATCAGCGTTTGCCGTACGAAAAAAATATAAGGGTCCTTTTTTGTTGCAAATTTTGTCCACAACAAGATGCAGACAATAAAATTCGTCTCAAATAAATTATAAGGCGTAAAAACAGCAAAAAACTAAGATTATTCTAAAAAATCAAAATTTTTTGCTTACATAGTTACAAACTAAAAAAAAAAAGGGTCTAAAAAATCGGTTGCATCATGAGAAGTATTCTTTGTAGTTCTCAGATAATGTGTAATTTTTTTGGAATTTTTAATTTTATTTTAAATGACGGAAAAAAATCACTGACGCAACATCAAAAAAATGATAAAATCGAGGGTTTTCGGGATCCGAGTCTCGGACTTTGACGGCGCGTGCAAGCTAAACGACTGACTTGACGATAAATGTTGTTCAGATCATTATTGTAGATAATTTTACGCTCTAAAAAAAGGTACGTATAGTTAGTTACCCTATTTTGCTTAGTTTTCGAGATATTTAAGAAAAAATTAAAAAAATAGTGTTTTTGTTGATAATATTGTTACTAACTTTTTATTGCGCGTTAATTTTGCAAAGCAAAATAAATCCCACTTATAGCACTTCAAATCAAAGCAATTCATGGTGGTTGTAACCTGGGAAAATTAATTGGAAGGTTTGATGTCTAATATGATTAGCCTGATAGATATTTGTAGAAATACATATTTAAATAAAAATTTAAAAGACTGTTTTTTTATGCATAATTATTAGTAGATATTTATTAATTTGGCTTCTTCATAAAGGAAGCATTGTACAGGTTTCTACTTGCACACTTAAAAACCATAAGAAAGCAATGTGCAAGTTTCTACTTGCTCACTTAAACAAGTTTCTACTTGCACACTTAAGAATGTATGTGTCACATTTTAAAGCATTACCAAAAATCTAAAATTTTCACAGATTGTTCTATTATTCCGTATGAGTATCTCTATAAAATTTGAGCACAATTCTCTTATTGGTTTAAAAGTTATTTGATTTTTTTGTTTGCATTAATTTTTATCATATCTCGGGATTGGCTACACCAATGTTATTCGGACTAGTCGAAATCGAAAGCTTGTATCGACATTCTATTTAAAAAATGTTGTTAGATTTTTTATTACGGCTTTAGTTTCTGATATTTAAAAAAAAATTTGTTGACGTATGAAATTTCTTCTTATTCTTATAATTTGATGAGGAAGTAGCATTACACACGAATTAAATCAAAATTTGTACATATGCTAATGATACTATGATAAATATTCGTACAAAAGTTTATTTGGATCCACTTACTCGTTTAAAAGTTATTTACCTAAAACTGTAGCAAAATGTGGTCAGTACGCTGCATAACCCATTTTAGTCTATGAGACTTGGCAACATCGCAGTGAGGCAGTACAGATCGATGTATTGAAAGTGTAAACTCTTCGAGTCAATATCGAAATTTTTTACGATATTCAACATTTTTCGGCATTTTGATTCCGCGCTTGAAAGGTGACAGGCAGTAGTGTCAACGTAGAAAATAATGCGGTGTTGCCATATTTAAAGCTGGCATTAAATGCCATATTTTAGGTTTACATTTTGTTTTAAAATTATTAATTAAATATATATAACTTATTATATACTTTTATATTAAATATATAAAATGGGAGAAAATCAAAAACTGGATCCTTGGAGCCTTTAGTCTATAAGGAAATCAAGATAAAGAAGAAAAGGAAAATAGGGCACAAAGATTGGTGGAATAGGAGCTGTACCTGGAAGAAAAGGGAGGTGAAAAGAAACTACAGAAAAGAGAGAGAGAGAGAGAGAGAGAGAGAGAGAGAGAGAGAGAGAGAGAGAGAGAGAGAGAGAGAGAGAGAGAGAGAGAGAGATGGAGAAGTGGAAAGGGGAGTAAAGAAGATTATTTGGAAAGAAAGAAATGCCTGAAGGGGTGGTTAGAGAAGAAAAGGATGGAGAAGAGAGAAAGGAAAGAAAAGGAATTAGGAAAACTGAAGGACGAGAAGAAAATCTGGAACTACATAAACAGTCGAAGAAAGAAGAAAAAATGGAAAGAGAATAATATTCCGAAAAAGAACTGGAGAAGTTACTTCATGGAGTTGTTAGGTGGGACAGAGATGGAAGGAAGGGAAAAGACGTTGGAAGTACGTGATACGGGAACAGAAGAAAGAAATGAGGAACAGGTTCAAGATACAGAAAGGGAGTTGCAAAAAGAGGAGATAGTGAGGGCAGTCAGGAATATGAAGTTAGGCAAAGCTGCAGGTGTCGATGGAATCCCAATGGAAGCATGGCTGTATGGTGCGCAGCAGTAAGAAGAGGTCTAACTGATCTGTTGAAGCTCATTTGGAAGGAAAGAAAAATTCCGACCGAATGGCGAACAAGTATAGTTGTCCCCTTATATAAAAGGTGTGATAAAGAGAGAACAGAGACAACTATAGAGGGATCTCTCTGCTGTGCACTGCATACAAGGTACATGCGGAAATCCTAAGGAACAGATTGGAGGAAATAATGGAGACGAAAGAGATGATACCTGACAGCCAAGCCGGCTTTAGGAAAAGGAGGTCTACGATGGATAACATATTTATCTTGAACCATATAGTGCAAAGGGAGAAGGAAATAGGTATGGCAATTGGGAAAGACAAGATTTTCGCAATACTTGTGGATTTAAAGGCAGCATTCGACAACGTTGACAGAGAAATTTTATGAAAGATAATAGAAGAGAAAGGAGTGGATTGCAGTTTAATAAACAGGATAAAAAAAATTTACAAAGAAACGGAAGTGACAATAAGGACGATGGATGGATTTACAAGGTGCTTCAAGACGAAGAAAGGTGTAAGGCAGGGCTGTGTGATGAGTCCCGCCCTGTTCAATTTATACAATGCGAATATTGATAAAGTTTTAGAAAATCGTGGTATAGGAGGAGTTGAGCTTGGAGGAGTAAGAGTATGGTCATTAGCATACGCGGATGATATGGTATTGGTAGCAAAAAATAGAGAGGCTTTACTAGACTTGATGAGCATGTTAAAAAGATAAAAAAAAAAAAGGAAACTAGAATTAAATACAGAAAAAACTAAAGTGTTGGTGGTATTTAATAGTAAAGGTAAAGAAGGCAGAATGACATGGAAATGGGGCGAAAAAATAATAGAAGAAGTAGAAATGTTTAAATATCTGGGTTTCACGTTTAATAGGAAAGGTAATTATGTTGATCATATAAAAAAACTGAAAAGAAAAGGAAGAATAGCTGCAAATAGGGTCTGGGGTTTAGGAAAAAAATTATGTAAAGATGATTTTAGTAGGAGATGGACGCTTTTTAAGTACCTAGTGAAAAGTGTGATGGAATACGGAGCAGAGATATGGGGGTGGAGTGAAAAAAAAGAGTTGAAAAAAGTCATGTTGGATTATGTAAAATGGATATTTAGACTAGATTTTTGCACTCCGAGGTATGTAATACTAAGGGAACTAGGGTTAGAGAAACTTAAAATCTGTTGGGGTATAAGAGCCATGAGGTTCGAGAAAAGAAGTAGAGGAAAAAAAGAAGGAAGTTTAGTAAAGGTATGCTGGGATGAAAAGGACACAATGAATAAAAAGAAAAAAGGTTTATATAATTTCCAACGAGAAAGGTTTTATAATAACAATGGTTGGAGCTCTAAAGTAATAAAAGAATTAAATAATGAAGGTAAAAACACCGAAGGCTTAGAGTAAGAATAAGAGAACAGGACATTCAAGGGCAAATAATAAACAGTAAAATAGTAGAGGCAAGGTATAATTCAAGGTACAAAGAGATAGAGGCGAGTAACAAAACACCGAGTTATTTAGTAAAAGCGAATTTGGATAAAGTAAAAACAGGAGATGAGATTAGAGCGATGGTAAAATTAAGGTGCGGTAATTTAGAGGACACAAATAAATACTGGCTTGATGAGGAAGATATGAAGTGTAGATTCTGCAAGTCAGGTAGGGACAATTTAGAGCATTATATAAGAGAGTGCAACATCACAAGTATGTGGTTTGAGAATTTAGGTAGGAATAACGGAGAACAATTAGAGAATATATGCGACGACAAGAATGGAAAAAGGAAAGGTGCTAAATAGATTATGGAAAAGAAGAGAGGAATGTTGTAAAAAAGATAAATGTAAATAAATAATAATAATGTACTGCGGATTGTTTGTAGAGAAGAATAATGTTGGATGTGTGGATGTGTGTGTGTGTGTGTGTGTGTGTGTGTGTGTGTGTGTGTGTGTGTGTGTGTGTGTGTGTGTGTGTGTGTGGGGGTGTGTGTGTGGGGTGTGTGTGTGTGTGTGTGTGTGTGTGTGTGTGTGTGTGTGTGTGTGTGTGTGTGTGTGTGTGTGTGTGTGTGTGTGTGTGTGTGTGTGTGTGTGTGTGTGTGTGTGTGTGTGTGTGTGTGTGTGTGTGTGTGTGTGTGTTAAGTAGAATTGTAAACCAAGTTCTTTCTTGGCGTATAGCTGAAATAAAGACATATATATATATATATATATATATATATACATATATATATACTTGCACACTTAAAAACTATGAGGAAGCAATGTGCAAGTTTCTACTTGCACACTTTTTTTAATAAATAGAGTATTATTAAAGATAGATTGGTGTTGTATTTGGCAATGATCGGTGAAGGGGTTACCAATTTTTGCTTAAAAAGTGTACAAGTCATACATGTAATCTTATATATAAGGAAGTTTATTTTGAATTTGGTGAAGATTAGTGAAAAGGTTACCGATTTCTGCCTAAAAAATGTATAGGGTAAACCGAGGCAAATCGGATTACTAATTAGCATGATAAAATAGCTCGTTTAAAATAAAACACTAAAGAAAATTGCTTTAAAACTTATATTAATCCAATTTGCTTCAATTTACCCTAAGTTATTTGATGGATAGAGTATCATTAAAGAAAGATTGTCATTTAATTTGGCGAGGATCGGTGAAGGGATTATCGATTTTTGCTTAAAAAATGTGTAGAGCCCTACAGATACCATAACGCATGCGCATGTGGCTTCTGCATTCTGCTCATGGCTCCTGAAATTTTATGTGCTTCCACCTTTAATCGTTTATTATAGTTTATTTATTTATTCCGTTTTTCCTGCCTTAGTTGGGTTACGTAGGTTTAATTGTCATTAATTAATTAATTTATTTAAGGTTTTATTATATTTCATTAAATATATATATTTAAAATTTTAGATGATTCACACACACACACACACACACATGCATTTTTATTTCTTATAATCGAATTTCACTTTAAAGTGAGCGCCTACAAAACGCGTCGCCTCCTGATTGGTTCAACCGCCAAACCTGCCGCCATTATGCGCAATGTTTCACCTGTCTATTTACACCATGATTTCTGGGATGATGCCCTTTAATCTTGTGGCTGAGGAACAGCAGAGGTTGTACCACCTGCGAGATGGGAACCAACGGGAGGCCGTGGTGGCTGAGACGCTCAACCTATGGCAACGGCGATGGACTGGAGATGAGCGGGGAAGAAGGACGTACCGCCTTATTCCGGACATCCGAGCGTGGATACAGAGGCAGCATGGAAAAGTGGATTATTATCTAACGCAAGTGCTTACGAGTCACAAATGCTTCCGAGCATATCTACACCGGTTTATAATACCTGTTGCGTATATATGGTTTCGCACTGAGCGCATCGGTTCAGATGTCGCGATGGGCGCGCTGTAGAGTGCGTTCTGTATTTTTCGGCTCTACGTTATTTTTGTTTCGTGCTTAATATGTACATTGGCGCCACGTCGTCAGCACAGTATATACAGTAGCGCAACTCTCTGTCGGCGCCTTTGATGTTAGTGTTGTCTGTCCAAAATGGAGTGCGCATGCGCGAAATAAGTAAGCGCCCACTAGCACCAACTGAACGGCCACGTTCAGGCAGACAAAACTGTTAAGTGTCGTCTTATTGACACGCTACGCTGATTCGTTGGATCTAAAAGTATAAGAGCCAATCACGTGCTATTGAGCGGTTTTACGCGCCCAACGTCTTTCTCTGAACTTCTTTCTCAATTGCTCTTCCTTTCTCCGCTCTCACTCCACTTTTACATGAAATTAATCTGAATTTAATAAAAATAATGAAAATAAATATTTATTATGTATCTATTAAAAATAAGGAAAAAAATTCAAGAATAAGAAAAAATAAAATTATATAAATGTGATTGCAGATTGAATAATATAAATGTATTGAGGTAAATTATTAGAAAATATAATGTTATATAACATATATTGAACAACTAAAGCAAAATATAATATTTTATACATTATACTTATAAGAAAACAATTATAATTATAAAATATTTAATTTAAAATAGTTTTATTAGATTAAATAAAATAAACGAATGATTTTTAATTATGCATCCAAAATAAAAATAAGATACGCTATATTAATGCTTAATTTAAAATGCAATAAATGAAATTTTAATTTTAATACGACGATATGTTTCCAAATAGCACGGAGAATTGAAAAGGAAATCTTTTTAAATTCTTGATTAAAAAAATTTTTAAAGTACTTTTTCCATATATCATTTCTGTCCCAAAACAACTCTTAAGAGTTCAAAAGAAATTCTTTTCTATGTCACCAATTCTGAGTTCTTTTTCAGATACAAAAAAAATCACTTTTCTACTCCATAAAAATTCGTAATATATTCGAAATTATGTTTAGGTAGTATTCTAATAGAGCTCTATCTAAGCGCTATTTCGAATGCATTGCGATTTCTTATAGAATAGAAAAATAATTCCTTTGTATCTGAAGGATAAGAAATGTATATACTAATCCATTTTATGTTCTTTCTGATGCAGAAACTGTTTTCGGATAGATTATGAAGGATTCTTTCTTATTTGATGTTACAGACAGAATATTAGGATTATAAACACTGAAATTAGGAATATAAATATAGGAAAATATAAAATAGAAGTATCCATGACTCCTATATCGATTAATGATTATATTATTAAATTGGTATACAAATTTGAAATATTGTATCATTAATTGTTATAACAAACAATTCGTATAATATAAAGCGACATATTTATCGTACATACAGACATGCAAAATAAAATTTTATATGCAAAATAATCAATGTATACCTAATATGATATATTATAAAAATATAAAAGTGTCCCGAAAGAGTGATCAAGTAACGATTCGAAATTCTACAACCATATTGTTACTTCGCAGAAGCAGCGACGATCGTTGTATTTCGGAATTCGGACGATTGTGGAATGCATGCTGGACATTTCAAAATCGACACTACTATCTTTTGTGAAGTCGATATCTGAATTATCTAACGTCTGTTTCAGCCAGAAATTTGCATTTTAATAAGTATTTCAGAAATGTAACCGTTCGTAGACAACGTAGAATTAAGCAGCAATTTTTTCTAGATATTAGAGTATCACAGAGTTAGTTTCACAAGATAAATAGATAAACGATATTCTTAATTTAAGCATGACTCATTTTAAGTACAATGATTATGAATAATTATCCTACCTTCTGAGGTTTGTAACCACTTTATACTCCTAAACTCTTTTCACTTTCATCACAAACGTAGTTATTCAGAGTTTTTCAAATACTTCTAACAGCTCTCAATAGCATTCAGTGGGTAATTGAGCTAATTCTCTCCAAATTTCTGTTCCAATACAGGTTCCAATAGGCATTTACTTAACTGACCATTTAAATTCTGAGAGGGAGCAGAGTAGAACGGAGAAAGGAAGAGCAATTGAGAAAGAAGTTCAGAGAACGACATTCAGATGGTGTTAGTGGGCGCTTACTTATTTCGCGCATGCGCACTCCATTTTAGACAACACGAAATCAGGAGAGTTGCGCTACTGTATATACTGTGTCGTCAGTCTCGTCTCGCATGCGTTAGCGTTTAGTCGATTTAAGTATCGCGTCTTGATTCTTCTAGAACTTTCGTGTCTCGATCGTTATTTTAAGTTAAATATATTCGCGTCTCTTTACTTATGTATATTAGCGTCTCGTCGTGTAATCCATTAAAAAGTATTTGTATTCGTTTTCGTTTACGTCGTAAAAGCTCTGCTGTTTGTGCGAAGCGTGAGCGTGTTTGAAAACTTGTCGCTTCAATACCCTTATGGAAAAACACACTCAACTTTTGGTGTTAACCGTTAAAAAAACACCAAAAAAAACCTTTAAAATTGGGTGTGATTTCGGACTGCCAATTGAAGGTTCATTTGAAGGCACTCCAATTTTTTTAAATATTTGTAAACACTCCAAGAAAATGCATACACAAATATTTAAAAAAATTTTGAGTATGCTATTGCAACAGCACATTTTTGAAATAAAATTAAGTTAAAAATTCCTCTGTAACACTTTTCTCAGGCAAACAATCATCAAGATATCACAAGCTAAATATTAAAAAAGTTACTAAGTTTTCCTTGAAAATATCTCAAAAAATATTAAGCAAATAAAAGAATTTTTCAAGCAAAAGTTGTTCAAATTAATTAATAGAGAAAAATGGTACAATAAAAATAAAAATTTTTATTTAAAAAATTTGACTTGGGCTTTTTATTAGGCTCAATACAGGCCCTGGATCCAAAATCTAATAAAATCGTTTATTGGCCCCCTTCAAACCTCTCAACTTTTATCTGAAACACTTTTCCAATAAACCAAGCCGTCAATTGACACTTAACGAAGATTAACACAATAACATTTAAACGACACCCAACGATAAAGGAATCATGGCGACACTGATTAAATCGACATAGAACATTAAAGGTTAACACCCTGTTAACACCAAACCAGCATCCAACGATGAGGATCAATCTCCATACTACACTAAACATTGAAGCTTAATCCCCAAAGCCTACACTTATCATTGAGAATAAACTCCCAACACGGGAAACCTCACCAGGCCCAGACACCGGAAGGATTGACAGATTGATAGCTCTTTCTTAATTCGGTGGGTGGTGGTGCATGGCCGTTCTTAGTTGGTGGAGCGATTTGTCTGGTTAATTCCGATAACGAACAAGACTCTAGCCTGCTAAATAGGCGTACCTTATGGTATCTCGAAAGCCCCCGGCTTCGGCCGGCGAGTTTTTACTACCAACGTACAAACAAATCTTTTTAGAGGGACAGGCAGCTTCTAGCCGCACGAGATTGAGCAATAACAGGTCTGTGATGCCCTTAGATGTTCTGGGCCGCACGCGCGCTACACTGAAAGAATCAACATGTGTTCCCTGGCCGAAAGGCCCGGGTAACCCGCTGAACTTCCTTCAAGCTAAGGATTGGGGCTTGCAATATACACTCATCATTGAGGATTAAACCCACAACTTACCTAAATCTTAATGGTCAACACTCAATCTACACCTAAGTTTAAGTGTTGACACTTAACTTTGATGACAAACACTAAACTTACGCCCAAATTTGAGTGTTAACTCAAATTTGGGTGTTAACTATCAAAGTTGAGTGTACTTTTTCATAAGCTAGAAGAATCACCCGACTGTCTGGATTGTGGGGTACCTGAAGATGCGGACACGCGGTTTTCCACTGTCGGCGATACAGAGGCGCCCGCAGCGCTATGGAGGCGGAAATAGGGGAAAATGTAATCCTGGAAATCATCGTGTTCCATATGCTTTTTTCTGAGCAAAAGTGGAAAGCGGTTCAAATTTTCGCAATGAAACTCTTGAAGGACCTTCGACAAAAAGAACAAAAAAGAGGGAAACCGAAATCTGAACCCCCAAGCGCAAAGCGAGGACGAAGAATGTAAGAGGTAATCGATAATAAAGAGGAGCTTTACCTCTTACATTCCACCCCATGATGTAATGCTTAATGCGTTTGCGTGGGGGTGGTGAATGACGTACAGGTGTTTTTAGTAGGTGAAGAACCCCACACTACCATGAAGCATGGGCTACATGGTGTCTTAATGAAAATTTTCATCTTCCCTCGTAAAAAAAATACACACACACACTCATACACACATACGAACATTTTTTAACATTATATATAAAATATTTTATTTGTATTTTAGTGCAATTTTAAATAAGACGTTTCTAATGTAAATGTTGTTTTTATTTCTCTAATAACCGTGAAAATTTTGGCCCTTGGCTTCCTGGTGCTGTTGTCGCAAAGGTGGAAGCTTAATTATTTCAAAAAAATGCAGTTCTTTCTTTATCATAGAAAGATCTCTGATACGGTTTATTTTTCTTTTACACGGTTATAATCCGGTGGCATGCAGAGTAGCAAACATCTAAAGATGTTCTGACTGATTTGATATATAGCTGAAAAATTTCAAATTTTTCCAATTTTTTTCTGACAGGGCATCGTAAATAAACGGTTCACTATTAACCATATTAAAAAGACAATTATAGCTACTTTAATACCATTAAAAATTATAGAAACCGATGCACCACTAATAAGAAATTTAGGATGCAAGCCCATGTGTATTGTATCGAGAATTTCTTATAGAGTATCGTAAATAAACGAAACTTCAATTATGTTAAAAACTGATTGAGACCGATATAAAGGTAATAAGAAATTTCCGATAGAATCCCAAGTATTTTGCAACGTGAGTTTCTGATAAAATACCGTAAATAAATGATTCACTAATTATATTAAAAACGATAGAAACTGATATATAGCTGATAAGATATTTACAATAGGATTCCAAGTATTTTGTAACGTGAGTTTCTGATAGAGTACCGTAAATAAACGATTCACTAACCATATTAAAAACGATAGAAACTGATGTGCAGTTGAGAAGACATTTACGATAAGATTCCAAGTATTTTGTAACGTGAGTTTCTGATAGAATACCGTAAATAAACGATTCACTAACCATATTAAAAACGATAAAAACTGATGTATAGCTGATAAGACATTTACGATAGGATCCCAAGTATTTTGTAACGTGAGTTTCTGATAGAGTACTGTAAATAAACGATTCACTAACCGTATTAAAAACGATAAGAAATTTTTTTATCGTTTTCTATCGGAGATGGTTACCAGGGAAATAATGATAGCGCGGACGCCAGAACGAACAAAGTATTACGGTATCGTATAGTACACGCGCGGAATGCACTGTGGTTAGCTTAAAGAATTACAGTAGAACGAAACTTATGATTTACAGGGAACATCAGGAAACGCGAAATAATCGTAGGAACAGAAACTATGGTCTCGCAGAAAAGATCGCGAGGGGACGGTACGTCACGCTCGGAGCGCGTGAACGCCACGTATAGAGCCGCACGAGAATTCTGTCGCCAATTATCTTAAGCCTAACGCAAGTCATTCGGGGAAATACAATACGGCCTTCAGTAATTTTCGAACGCAAGAAATGAGACGCCGAGGTACTCGGGATAACGCGAAATATGGGAATAAACGCGAGGAAAATTACGTAATTACCGCGAGCCATAATGGCACGCAATTCTGAAGGCAGTGAGCCTATCGCGAGAATAGAGTACTCGCGCGAATAACGTTCTCCAGCCAGCACGACTAGTTCTCACACGCAATTACCGAAACAACGCATCCCAAACATAACTATCCTAACACGAATAATTTCCTGAGGCAATCAGCCCACATACGGCCGAATAACGCGATGGATGTGCCGACGCATATGACATTCCACAAGAGCAATGTTTGGTAATTTGATACGCCGGGAACACGGGAGGCGCAAGACACAATCACGAGCGCGGACATTACACGAAACGGACTCGCGGTAACGGATTTCGCCACGAATCTATCGCGATCTCCAGAGGCTCGCAATCGCATCTATATCCCAATTCCGCGGCCACGATACCATCCCGAGGCCCTTCGCTCTCGCTGTCGATCGCCATTCGATACGCGGTCTCAAGGGACCGTACGCGTCGCGATGTTACAACGTTTTTCCCGGACGAGAGCGTGCACCGAAGGGCGGCGTCGTGGCTTTACATCTCGATAGTAATGACTGCGGGCAACCTCACCGATGTGATGTCTCTTCGTAGGGCTCCTCGCCGTCACCTCGTACGGAGGATCGTCGCAGCGTAACAGATTTTCCTGACTCGGGGTGACTATCGCGTATTTTAAGAAAAACGTTCGGACTCGCCGATGGACAACCAGAGAGTGTCTCGCTAGATTCGCTCAATAGCGGAATCGATGCGGCACACCCCTTTCCGTAGGGGCGTGCCAACCAATCGAGATCGAGCTTGCAAGCTCGGTGTGCCTCCGGTTGACCTCGGGGCGGTGATCAGTCACCCCGCGGGCCGGTACTTCGTGGAGGCAGATTGCTGAGGCCGAGTTTTCCCCGGTACCTGGAGCCCCGCTATCGGCGGCCTTGTCTATCGCTGTCACATTCGCCGCACGCCTGCCGCGTTGCTCTCGCCGCCCGTGATCCATGTAGCTTCCGCTCTCGCCACCCCTCCTCGGTCCTTGGTCCTCCCGGACCCCTCTCGTTATCGGTACTCCCTCGAAAATTCGCCGTGGTGTGGGTGAGGCGCCGTGCGCATTACAATTTACACATAAAAATAAAAGAATAGTCAAAACGCGGAAACAATATAAAATGTTGGCCTCTGGAAATCTCGTCGTCGCCTCTCTGGTTCGTCTCTGGGCGCGAATTTCCGCACTTTGTGACGGCGGCGGGGCGCTGCCACGAAGCCTCGGGCCGCAACGTCACAACGTATAAGCAAGCAGATAGAAAGCAAATGTAAAACAAACAAGAATACACGTTTCTTGAGAAACTTAAATCTTGAAACATAAATATAAACCCCAAAAGCACATTGAGTAATTTTATTGTACAAACTTGAATTATTAATAGGTATCTTTTGGATATTGCTCTTAAATTTTACGAAAAAATAACATTACGCTAGCAAAATATGTAAAAAGAATGATTACTTAAAAAAAATCCATATATAATGTTATGTGCGAACAAAATTGAATTCAATCAATCTTTAAATAGCCAAGAATGTTATCGATATTGATTAATTATCCGATTTCTAATGGGGAGACGGTTGTCAGGCCGCGGTTCACAGGGGATAAAATTACACCTAGTGATAAGACCTTCCTCCTCCTTCAAACATAAAGACAAAAGAAGTGGTGAGAAGCTCGCGCGGGGGGTTCTTGCCACTTGAGTATAAATAAGAGCAAAAAATCATCGTACAGTTAGTTGTTGGAAGTCAGTAGTTTGTTGACAATCAGTTAATCATTAACCGACAATCCTTACTTGAGTTAATTAAATTCTGACTTCAGCAAATCTTAAGACAGATCTTGATAATAATAATTTAAATATCAGAAAAACCAGATCTTAAATAACTGTTATAAGAAAATTCTTCCAAATAAAGGTAATTTTAATTTTAATTCTTGAAATCAATTTTTCAATAAAATCTTTTAATTCCACAACTCTTAACTGTCGCTGCCAAAAAGCGTGGCAACAGAAATTTCCTGATTCTTGTTGCTGCCAAACAGTGTGGCAACGGGAGTTCTCCCATCCTTAACTGTTGGTCCCAAAGAGTGGCAATAGGATTTCCTTTAACCTATATTCATGCCCAGAAAAAGGGGCAAAAGGTCCCAAGTAAAAAGGATTAAATTTCAAATTAAACAAGCCATTCATTTTAATCAAGATCCTTTTCCATTATTTCTCAAACTAAAGAAATTAGAAATTGAAATTCAAAATAATAAAGTTTGCACTTTTACTCAATACAAATTAATTCCTTTGGATTTTAAAATAGATTGTGGCGGTCTCCCGACCGCACAATCAAGACGGTACGCGCGCCGCGCGCGCGCCCACCGATCACGCGCCGAGCGCGTGGGCCCGACTACGGCCCGCGAAGCTATACGAAAGCGCCGCCGACAGGTGGCAGACTTTCTCGCGTTTCAGTTCCCGACAGGGAAGAATAAAAGGCCACACGGCGACGGCCTAGACAGCTTTCGACTGCTCTTCGGCTCAGAGCCGAGAACAGGAGAAGCATTTTGGTAACCGATCTCGCCGTCACCTTGCCGCTGCCGAAGCTACGGCCACCACCGAGACGAGCTGCGCCACTTCGCCTGCCGCTACCGCCACAACCTCAGCGGCCCCTGGACTACCGCCCAGGCCAACCGTGGAAGTTCGTCCAGCTCCAGCTCTCGCCGGTGCAACTGACTCGTCCTCCACGTGCGCTCATCACAACGTGGGACGTACGAGTTCGGCGCTACACGTCTCCTCGACTAACGTGGACGGTGCCTCCACTCCTGTCGCCGCTGCCACCGTTACCCTCCGAGCGGGTACACCAGGGGACGCAGACCATCCCGCCTGCGCGTGTACACCGAGGCGTGCAGCACCAGCCATCACGCGGCACTCAGGAAGTGCAGACGGACACGGAGTAGGAGGTCACCTCCTCCCAAGGGACGCAGACCGAGGAGCCAGCGGCACTCCTATCGGAGTCGACACCGACTGCGGAACCGGAGCAGTCCCTCACACCACCGGGGACACCGCCGGCGTGGCGGAAGTTTGGCTCCTTCCGGAGGGCCACGACGCAGCCGAGCGTCATCTGGCGTGAGCGACTCCGTGACTAGGAGGAGAAGAAACCATTCGGCCCTTTTCAGGGCCACCTCCACGGCCCTTCTCAGGGCCTTCTTCAGCACACTGACACACCGACATTTGTATAACAGGACCTAGAATAAACGACCTATTTATTGTACACCTCTGTCTCTCAGCTCACTCGGCGATCCTTCTCTCGCTACGACATATCCTCTGCGAAGGGCACGCGACGCCCCAGCGTAAGTGGCTAGCGCCCACATAGATTTTCCAAATTTTAATTTTATAAAATCTGACCCTTGTTATAAGATATATAAAATTCTTATCTCTTCGGACTGGGCTAATCGCACAACCTGGTCCAAATCCCGGGTAAATAACTTAAATATTTTGACCCAAAAACGGACGAACTAACTTAATCTTGACAGTACGTGACAATAACAATAATCGTGATTTTCGCTATTATAGAAATGTTCTTATTTTTTCGCACAACCTGGTCCAAATCCCGGGTAAATAACTTAAATATTTTGACCCAAAAACGGACGAACTAACTTAATCTTGACAGTACGTGACAATAACAATAATCGTGATTTTCGCTATTATAGAAATGTTCTTATTTTTTCTATAATATTTATTAGTGTATTACAATATAATGCGTTATACATATTATTCAGAAAGTTATTTTATAAATATAACAATAAACTAAATCAGAAAATTTTACTTTATTATAAATAATTAAAGATTTTTTTTACTCGACCTAACTGGTCATCTTTATTAAATTATAATCACGACGTATACGTATCACTACATGTCTCAGTGGTCGAATTGGTAAAGACACCCGTCACGGATTGTAGGAAGATCCAAGTTCGAACTTTGGCTGGGGTAATATTTTTCGCAATAAATTTTTTACAATGTTTATAAAAAGGATGCTTATATTATAGCTTCAAAAGTTACATCGATTGAGAAGGACCAGTGAAACATCACGACGATTATCACTTAAACACCACATTTCCTGGGCCATTAACACCACACATGTTTAGCTTAACCTAGAGTTTTCATTTGTTTGTATCTCGGGATCTAATGTACAATTTTAAAGTTCCTTCTTATAATCAATATGCCAAACAGTGAGGAAAAGTAATATATAGATAAAAATGTCATAAAACTCCTGATATTCGAAATATTTAAGAAGAAAAAAAAAGAAATGTTTTAAAATTCCGAAACAATCGTGTTTTTTAATTAAATAAGTCTGTTCTTAACAAGTAGAAACCTGCACATTGCTTTCTTATATTTTTTAAGTGTGCAAGTAGAAACCTTCGCTTACAAAGCTCCTCTATGAGGAAGCTTTTATTTTATTCAATGTATAATTATTAGTATTTATTTGTTTTGGCTTCCTCATACACTCTTAAGCATGTGTCGCCAAAAATTGGAGGTACATGTTGAAATTTTGTCCCTACGTAATTACGAGAGACATAAGTCACTCTTAAGCATGTGTCGCCAAAAATTGGAGGTACATGTTAAAATAAAGTCTCTACGTAATTACGAGGGACATAAGTACCTTCAAAAATAGAAGGGAAGATAATACCTCAAAGTTAGGAAGTACGTTATGCGCAACGAATATTCACCCGACAAAAAAATTATTTATTTCGAAATTTTATTATTATTTTTTAATTAATATAAATTTGTTTCTTAAGATGCAGTCTATAATTATAAATATTTTCTCGTATTTGAAAAATCACTTACCTTGGTGGGATTCGAACTCGGGACCTCTGGATCGTGAGCTAACTGCCTTACTTGGTAGACTACTTCTTAATTTAATATAAGTGTTATATATAGTCTACACATAGTCATAACCAGCGCAAATATATAGTTTTTCAAAAATCATCTTAAGAAACAAATTCAGTTTAAAAAGAGTAATAAAATTTCGAATTGGATATATGATATAATATTTTCCGCTGCTATTCGCGAATGTCTTTCGTTCAACAAATGTTGCAATCATGCCATGGTTGGCTACATATACGAGGTACGTATGTAGGAGGTATACATTTGTACGAGGTACGTATGTACGAGGTACATATGTATGAGGTACATTTGTACGAGGTACGTATGTACGGGGTACATACGGGAAGCCCTCTAAAAAACTATACCTCCTAAAACTGTACCTCCTAAAAAATTATACTTTGAATTTATAAGTGCGGTACCTCCAATCGGTACCTCCTCCTTATCAGTACCTCGTGTATTCCGTACCTCGTGCTACTGTACCGGGAAAAATATCTCCTAGTAGCATGTAACTCGAAATGTAATTTCCATTTAGAAATTTGTACCTCGAATTTGGAGGTACTACGCGGTACATGCTTAAGAGTGTAGTCTACACATAGTCATAACCAGCGCAAATATATAGTTTTTCAAAAATCATCTTAAGAAACAAATTCAGTTTAAAAAGAGTAATAAAATTTCGAATTGGATATATGATATAATATTTCCCGCTGCTATTCGCGAATGTCTTTCGTTCAACAAATGTTGCAATCATGCCATGGTTGGCTACGTATACGAGGTACGTATGTAGGAGGTATACATTTGTACGAGGTACGTATGTACGAGGTACATATGTATGAGGTACATTTGTACGAGGTACATATATACGTACGAGGTACGTATGTACGGGGTACATACGGGAAGTCCTCTAAAAAACTGTACCTCCTAAAACTGTACCTCCTAAAAAATTGTACCTTGAATTTATAAGTGCGGTACCTCCAATCGGTACCTCCTCCTTATCAGTACCTCGTGTATTCCGTACCTCGTGCTACTGTACCGGGAAAAATATCTCCTAGTAGCATGTAACTCGAAATGTAATTTCCATTTAGAAATTTGTACCTTGAATTTGGAGGTACTACGCGGTACATGCTTAAGAGTGTAGAGGAAGCTTTGTGAGCGAAGGTTTTGTGAGCAAGTTTCTATTTGCACACTTTTTTATTATACTAGAACACTAGTAGCCAAGCGCGCGCCATTTCTTCAATTTTTCACATATATACGTACATATATATACGTAATGTATATACATATATACGTAAATTGGTAATCCCTTCACCGATTATTGCCAAATTCTACACCAACCTACCTTTAATGATACTCTATTCATAAAAAAAAATTAAGCTCAATATCTCAAAATTTACGGAAATTAGAGCTGCAACCACGGACATTTCTAAAAATAGCCAGAAATCGGTAATCCCTTCACCGATCCTTGCTAAATTCAACAGCAACCTACCTTTAATAATACTCTATCTATAAAAAAAAAGTTAAGCTTATCTCAAAATTTGCGGAAATTAAAGTATTCACGTAGATTTTTTTAAACAGAAATTGATAACCCCTTTTTATTATTAGCAATTTTTAATAATTCTATTATATATTCTTTAATTTTTTCTACCCTTATTTCATATATAATTTTTTAAAATTTGGTTAATCAGTTCTTGAGTTATAGAAATTTCAGTAAACTTGGCTGTTTTTTTTAAACAGATATCGGTAACTTTTTTATTATTAACAATTTTCATTAATTTTATTATATTCTTCAGTCTTTTCTGCCCCAATTTCATATATAATCCCTTAAAATTTGGTTAGCCAGTTCTTGAGTTATAGAAATTTCAGTAAACTTGGCTGTTTTTTTTTAACAGAAATTGGTGACCCCTTTATTATTAACAATTTTTATTAATTCTATTATATTCTTCAGTCTTTTCTACTCCTATTTCATATATAATTCGTTTAGATTTGGTTGATTAGTTCTGAAGTTATAGAAATTTCGGTAAATTTGGCTCATACCACATATATACATATAGACATTTTTTTTAATGCAATATTTCGACGTTTTAGAACACTCTGAACACATTGACATCAAAAACTCAAAAAACAATCTTTTTTTCTACCTCTATTTTATATATAAATCTTTTAAATTTGGTTGATTAGACCCAACTTTATACGCAATCAAAGGTTTATATATGGATGAAGTGAAGAATAGTGAAGAAGCAAAAGAGAGTGTTTAATTATATAAAAATAGAAAAGTAATAAATTATACTTAAAAAAAAAACGTCATAACAATTTGTTCCAAAAAGTATGATTAATCGGCGAGGTGAAGTTAGGTAATTCTTTTTATTTTTACCAAACAAATGTTCTATGTAAAAAATCGTATTTTTTGTTGACAATTATAAAATAAACTGTCTATGACATTGTTTATAAAGTGTTGAGAGTAAAAAATTGTATTAATAATATTAAAAATCTAAAAAGACGGATCAATAATTACGGTTACATAAAACTGAAATGAAGAAAATGTGTTTATAAATAAAAATCAGGTATAACAATATCAAATAATACAATAAAATTGTTGCAAAATAATTTAACAAAAATACTTTATTATATAATTAAAATGGATATAAAATTCCGTAAAAATAGATTAAATTAAATATATGTTACTTTTGCTTTCGGACAATTAAGAATTTTCTGATGTTATCATATTGAGTGAGCGTAACTGATATAGACTAACTTGGCGACTAGAGTCCTATATTAGTAGAAAGACGCAAACTTGTTCTTCCTTCTGATTGGTCGGTTATAGACCAATAGACAGCAGGGAGTACGATCATAAGATGGCGGCGGCGGCAAAGTGGGGGGTAAAGTTTGCGTTTCTCTACTAATATAAGACTCTAGTCGTAGTAGATTAATATCGTACGGGCACAAGATGGCGACGGCAGCAAAATGGGGGTAAAGTTTGCGTTTCTCTACTAATATAGGACTCTATTGGCGACCTTCTTACTCCGCTGCTTCGAGCATACTAAGGCTGCTGTGGAGGGGATTTGTAGTAGGGATATGTGACCTAGTGTGGTGTCTGAGGGTAATTTAATAAAGATAGAGGGTTAAGTCTAATAAAAGATCTTTATTGATAACAATAAACTTTTTATTAAACATTAAACTGATAAAAAAAAAAGATCAAAACATTTATACATATGTACGTGATCTGACTAAAAAGTAACAAGACTGAATTTTTTTCTCAACAACTAGTAACACTGTAAAAACGAGACTGCAGTAGATCGAGAGTTAGGGTGCGGTCCCATGGACTGATATTTTCCGCGTAACGCGTATCGCGTAACTAATCAGAGACGTTCCGCGTTTTCTGTTACGCGGAATTAAATGCCCTTAATATGCACATGGTACATAAAACGGCAGCAGCGTATTGCGTTTAACAAATGATATTTTTCTATTCTGTTAAAACATTAGTAAATGTCGCAGTCGATTGCGGCTACGCGAGTATTTATTACGCAAATTTTGTGTCCATGTGAACAATGAAATCAAAATATCACGTAAATGCATACAAATATATTTGAATGTTCCATAACCTGACTGACAGTGAATAAAGCGTAACCTAAAATGAATTCGGAGTACCTATAATAGTTATTATTGCTCTACAAAAGCAAACAATAAATAAAATATTCTGCTGTTAGCATTGTCTTCTTTCGATGTGTACCGTCACTCATCAAGGCCGAGTTTCACCGGCAGTCTGATTCGCCTAAATTCGAGCAACGATTTCTTAAAGAACAGGTAGACTTTAAAAGAAGTCATCTAGCAGTAAAAGAGAAATAAAATTGTGCAAATTAGAAATTTGCACTTGGCTTCCTTATAGAGGAAGTGATGTCTTAAGGGGATGCTAAAGCCGTCCAAATTACCGACAATTCATTTCAAAGCTCTCATTTTGAAACGGCTTTACAGATCGCAAAATTCTTTTACAGGAGTAAAGTAGAAGTACTAATGAAGGGTGGGATTGTCAAATAATTAGTAATAATTGAAAAAAATTTTAAAATGCTGTCACCTCAAAACCTTATTTTCTGATATAAACAGTTGTATACGTAATATGTACGAAATTAAACTTTCCCACCCTTCAGAAGACGTGCACAAACAATAACGTACCTTTGAAATTGAGATTGAAAGCCTGGAATAAAAATGAGAGCTTTGAAACGATCGTGTATATTTTTCACAAAAATAGTCACGCAGAGCAGCAATTATGTCACAGCAGTTAGTTCACGGATCTTGCGAGAGATGGCGAGATGGCACACGCAGCTGTGGGCAGTTTCGGGTTTGGCTACATTGTCTGGTTTCTACACAGCAATCGAACCAGGACAGATATATGATACAGATATCTCGTTAGGCATTTTTACATTTTTTGCAATTATTACTAATTATTTTACAATCCCACCCTTCATTAGTACCTAAACTTTACTCCTGTAAAAGGATTTTGCGATCTATGAAGCCGTTTCAAAGAACGAGCTTTGAAAGATATGTGGTACAGATATCGCGTTAGGCATTTTTACATTTTTTTTAAATTATTATTAATTATTTTACAATCCCACCCTTCATTAGTACCTAAACTTTACTCCTGTAAAAGGATTTTGCGATCTATGAAGCCGTTTTAAAGAACGAGCTTTGAAAGATATGTGGTACAGATATCGCGTTAGACATTTTTACATTTTTTGCAATTATTACTAATTATTTTACAATCCCACCCTTCATTAGTACCTAAACTTTACTCCTGTAAAAGGATTTTGCGATCTATGAAGCCGTTTCAAATAACGAGCTTTGACAGATATGTCGTACAGATGCCTCGTTAGACAAGGACAGATATCTCTCGTATTATTATTCCTTTCTCTATGTATGTAATTTGCATGCACCCATTTATTCCTCTCTCTCTCTCTCTCTCTCTCTCTCTCTCTCTATTTTTATTGCTCTATTTCTATTGCTTCTGAGGCTGATCTGGCTAAGCTTCAGTGACCGGCTACAGCAGATGTCGCTCCTCCTGCTTCGTCGGGTCGCCTCAGGATTGCTTGTTTTAACGCCTGCTCCCTTTCTGCCCATCTTGAGTCAATCCAGGTCTTTTTTATGTCTAATTTCTTTCACGTTATCTCAATCTCCGAGACCTGGCTTCACTCGCATATCTCCGACGATTTAGTTCGTATCCCGGGATATTACTTGTTACGTGCTGATAGGGAGGGCAGGGAGGGAGGGGGTGTTGCATGCTATATCCACGACTCGCTGCGTGCGCGGGTTTTGGCGTCGTCGCCGCCCGCTTTCTTGAACGAGCCCGAATTTCTCGTTCTCGATATTCGTGGTGATGCATGCGAGCCTCTCCTATTCTCATCGATGTATCGTAGACCTAGAGGAAAGAATTTTAGCAAATATGTTGACACTCTCACCACATTCATGCATAACTACAGAAATATTATCATTACAGGTGACCTTAATTGTAACCTCCTTGTTACTTCATACGAATCTAATTACCTCAGGGACATGGCTTCACAGTTATCGCTTAACATAGTCGATTCCCAAGCGACTTTCCACACTCGTTCATCCAACTCATGGTTAGACGTCTTTATAGTTGACAGCTTGAGTAAAGTCTCATCGTTTCGTAAGTCTCATGCTCCCTTCATCAATGGCCACGATCTCATTGAGTTATCTTACTCTTTTCAGGTTCCGTCTCTCAATTCTCGCACCTTGGTCCGACGCAGCTTCAAAAGGTTTGATGAGCAAAAATTCATGCAATCCCTCATCTCCGCATTGTCTTCATCCTTTCCAGAGGACTTTGGTCACACAAACCTTGGCAAGCCTGATCTTGATATCATTTTGAACACAATCACCAAAAATTTTACTGACTGCTTGGACATACACGCGCCTAGTCGCACTTTTCGCGTAACTCGCCCCTCTGCGCCTTGGCTCACTGATGATCTCTCTGCTAGAATTCGACATCGCAATCGACTCTACAATTTTGCCCGTAGATCCGGCAATATTCTCGACTTTAAAATCTACAAACTATTCAGGAACGATCTCACGGTTGACTTGAGACGAGCCAGGGAGAAATTCAACTTGGAGAGATTGAGTACAATCTCGGATCCATCCAGACTGTGGCGTGAACTTGCCAATCTTGGTCTTATCGACTCACCTCTTTCCTCACCGCTTAACCTCTTCTCACACGATCTTCTAAATGCTCATTATGCCTCCATTTCCAACTGCTTTCCTCCCTGTTCTCAATCTCAGTTCTCCGAAGA